>NC_051161.1:138461803-138682053 GCF_013339745.2 Dermacentor silvarum | reverse complement strand
TAGCTGGCTGAGTGTGAAGTGTCACAGAGATTTAGCTAAGCTCAAGCAAATGCATGGCTGCACGTGACTAAAGTATCAGCGATGATTACCTTCTCCATAACCTTGGCTTTTCTCGACGGTAGGCGCCAATTCCCCACGCAGACTCATGAAGCTGCTACTGCACGACGATGATTTCACATTTTCGGACAGCGTAAGGGTCGGCACAAAGCAGACTCCTGGTGGCCGCTCCATCCGTCTCGCTAAAAGTGCAGCAGATTAAGATGCCCCCCTTCAGTGCACGCGCCAGAAAATTGACTTGTTGGAGAAGTCACCCCTAACGTATCCCCACGATGAACTAGGAAGAAACTCAGTCGTATAACCTGTGCCAACTGATCACGCACGTATCGCGTTAATGATGAGCGGATGTAGAAAAAGATGTCTCCGAAATCAATGTCTCAGGGAATATGTCCCCGGAGATATTGGCCCCGGAAAGAATTTCCCCCCAAAAAAATTTGAAACTAGAAAACATAGACCCAAGTTAAAAAAATGACTTCCTCGAGGAACCCATTTAGAAATTAGAGGTAATAAATTTTGAATTCTTCCCAATACACACTGTTTATTGAGCGCGCCTGGGCCCCAAAGAACGTGAATTCGGTGGTGCCATAATTAGCGAGAGACCACCGCAGTAGCTTAGTGCCAAACAGAAACATTGGTAAAGAAGCTTAAATTCGGTGTTATATTATGGTATTTGTCTTGTCGCATCTGTGTCCTGCGGTTATGTTGTATAACACGCAACAGCCAAATTATGTCAACCAGTGCAGCAATTTCTAAGTGATACTAAACTGTTGCTTGCAGCCTGGTTGTGAAATTCGCTGACCGTGAAGCAACTGACCGCGTATCCTTTATGGGCACGCCGGGTCATTTCACGCTGGCGGCACATTGGTCTGCTGCTAAGTGAAAAGAGCGACGAAATTAAAGTGTTCGGCAGTGGCGGTTTCATCGATGCAATCACGGCGCGACAGTGTTATGTGCGCAGCCGCTTCACTTTTGTGGCTTCATTATGTGCAACCTGCCGACTTGGAAATGCCCAGGAGTACTCTTTGTCTCGTAAGATCACGAGCCGTGGACCTGGAATGCCTGTTTTATCAAAGCACTCGTCTGAATGCCGATGGACCTGAGGGAACAAACAAAGTCACTAATAGAAAGGTGAAAGACTAAACAAAAACTAGTTCACGTAAATTCCCTGAGGGTTGAAACCAGTTGGCGTCACACTGAAATACATGCATGTTTTGCATGAAGAAACTATTTATAAATGGATGCCAACAGAAAGCCATTAAGGTTCTTCTACTGTGATATTTCTCTCGCGCATTTAGATATGACTGATTTTGCCTGTCCGCCAATCCTCTTGGACAATCGCATCGGCAGGACATGACAGTACTTAACCATGGTCTACCTCCATGGTGCCTATATATATATATATATATATATATATATATAATATATATATATATTGTAGCGAAGAGAAAGGGCCGGCGATGCAGCCACATCGCAGTCCGTCCAGGAGGCGCGAGCTCCAAGACTGCCTGGGCTGCTCTAGTTGAGACGTTTGCCAACGCTGCCTGCTGCTCTTGTGTCTTGTCCTTTGTTCACATTAGATTTTGGTGGAGGTGTTGCGGTTTTCCCTCATCCTGGAATTACGCAACCAAACTCTGCCGCCCGTCATGCCTAGGACGCCAGCCCGACATCACCAGCGGTTTCACCAGCCATCGTATGTGCCCGGTGCGCAGCGTCAGCGAGATCCTGACATCTTCAGCAGCACCGATGAGAAAGACGTTGAAGATTGGCTGGAATCCGTATGAAAGAGCGAGCAACACCGACAAATGGGATGATCCCCTTAAGCTCGACAACGCGATCTTCTATCGGCGTCGCCAAGCTGTGGTTTAAAAACCACGAAGCCGATCTCCGCACGTGATCTCCGCACGTGGGCCGTACATAGAAGACTTTTCTAGAAGTACCTGAGAAACACGTCTCGACAACTTCCGTAAACACTTCAAGTTTTCTTGTGTATCTTGTCCCGGCTTCACTACGTACGCGTCCAGAGAGCAAAGCTTGCTGCGTCACCCATATATAGACTCACCGGCTGTGTTCCAGCAGTGACCTTCCGTTTCTTCTGACGGCTCATGGACGCAATAAACATATTGTAGTGCTAGCGACTGCAGTCGTAAGTTCACCGCAGGAACGCTGTTGAAGAGCCGCTTCGTCTACCGCTCTACGCATTTCATTGAAGACCGGAGTACATGGCGCGAAGTACCGGCGTCCGAGCAACGAAGTTCGTCCGGCGGCGAACGCCCGACGGCCGGCGTAAAAAAAAAAAAAAAAAAAAAAAAAAAAAAAAAAAAAAAAAAAAACCGACCTGTGCAGCACCCGCCGCACAGTCACAGCGTAAGCTGGAGAAGTGGCTCGATAAGCGTTTAATTTTCTGTACCGAGCACTACAAGGTCTTCGCAGCGAAGTCTCTTCGCGTCGTCTTCACGAGACAATTTCATCTGTCCGCCCGGCGTCGAAGGCGTGATGTGGCTTGCGCCGCAACACATGGGGCTCTGCACAGCAGTCTGCTGAGCCGCGCGCGTAGCTCTACGATTCACGTCTTCAGCAGAGGTTCGTACCTTGCGAGGAAGCGCCATAACGTGTACCGAAGAGTAAACACAGGCGTCCAGACTACATGGCGCACATGTCACATCCCTTGTTGTTGCTGTCTCAAAACATGGCTCGTACCCACGAGGGGGATTGGCCACACTGGATGAATTCAAACATACACCCAACAACGCACAACACGGGTAACGGCGAACAATCAAAACGAAGCATTTGGCAACTAACTACTAACACAGATTTTGAGAGAGCCTATACACAAACTAACTAAATAAAAATATAAAAAGTAATCTACCTTGACCCGTGGCACGATGCGATGCTGTTGATGATGATGATGGTTTACTGGCATTCGCTTCGAAACGGGATGGTGACAAATGGTCACCTAGCCTACTTGAGTTAACCAGGTCCAGGTACATGCAACATGCAGCTGCTAGATGTCGGGACATCTGCTGAAATATAGAGCAACTGCAATGTAATGTTCACACGTATCGACGTTACGTGGCGCGCATGTCATATCGCATTAAAAATGGCACGATACGATGCTAAATGATGATGATGGTGATTTAATGGCATTCTTGTTGGAAACGGGACGGTGACAGTCACCTAGCTTGCTTTGTTTCATCAGGTATGCTATACATATCTTCATTCTGCATTTTTGTATACATCTCCTTAATCTTCTTTTTCTTCCTCAAACCTTCCCTACCTACCTTGTACAACTACCTATGCAACTGCTACATATGGCGTGACGCCTGGGTGTTAATATGAAACTGGGATATAATTTGTCCACGTAACGACGCTACGCGGCGCGCTTGTCACGTCGCATGACAAGAGGCACGCTACGATGTTAATAATGATGATAATGATGATGGAATAATTATCATTCGCTTTGAAACAAAGCGGTGAGAGTCACCTAGCCAGCTAAGGATGATTATGATTATTATTTATTGGCATCCCCATTGAAACGCGATGGGAACAATGCCCCCTAGCCAGATTCATTTAATTCAATTACACAATATATATATATATATATATATTTGCTAGCATTTTTGTATACATATATCATTAAACTTCTTTTCCTTCCTCAAACCTTCTACGTTGTACCTCTACCTGCGCCAGAGCGGAGGCGCTGCCTGTGCATCTGCGACATGGCGTCCCACCTGGTGTAATCATATGCGAATGCAATGCACAGTGTGCACGTATCGACGCTACGCGGCGCGCATGTATCATCGCGTGTTTCCTGGCGCACTAGGGCGTGGTTATAGGGCATTTTTCCGCTGCATGCTAGCAAACGCTGGCGTGGCTCAGTGGTAGAGTGCATAGCTGACTCCCACGCAGCGGGCCCGGGTTCGATCCCGGCGGGAACTGGATCATTTTCTTTCTCATTCCCGGCGATAGCTGCTACGCACACCGGACACCACCGGTGGCGGCGGCGGACACCATCGAAACAGCTGTTAGAATGCGCCCATAATAGTTCAATGAATCCATAACAGCTTATGCTGTATATGTGCCGTCCGCCGCCGACCGCTGACAGCCAGATATTTTCGTCGGGCGAACACCGCCGCCCGAAGCGTCTAGAGCGCAGCGGTGGACGACAGCCAATCAGGAGACACCAGTTCCGGTCGCTATGCACGCGGGTCTATTGCTCGCGGGCCTTTTCGTGTCGTCTGCAATCGCGTTGGTGTTGCCATTTCTGCGTGTCTCTGCACCGACTGAGTAGTTCCCAATATGATCGCTCAAGAATCGAGAGAGACAGTGGAAGTGGCGCCTAGGGTGAATTTAAAATCAGCACGGCTAGAGTATAACGACAAGCTTATTACAGCTTTTTGGCTCTGCGCTCTGCTGCCCGCGTCGCCTCAGTACATAAAGCCCCTGGCTTTAGCAGTACAAGCTGTCTACCATAGCCTCCGAAATCTTCTAATCTCAGAGGTCACATGCCGTCTTCGCGCCAATCTCTCGACTTCCCTGATAGGTGGCGTTGGCATCTCGGAGCTTTCTCTCGTTAGGCTTAGCCGCGTTCGAAACGAGAAGCGATCTCGAAAATTCCTCTAGGTTATCCACAATACTCTGTCGTCGTGAGACTACGCGAAATCCATTTACGCAGGCATTTGCTACCAACGAAGTGAATTCTACAAGAACAACGCCAAATTCAGTTCGATGTGGGCGGCCAGGACCACCACCAGCACAGCTACGATCGCCGCATGTATCGCGACACAGCGAACATCCTGCGTCATGGCGCCGCATCTTTACTTGACGCGCGAAGTTCGTCGTAAAAGTTCGCTCCATGTACTCGGGCATCCTATACACTCTATCGTCCGCAAACCGACGGTCTTGTTAGAGGGACAAATCGAACCCTAAAGAGCATGCTGGCCACGTAAGTCTCCTCACACCACTTGAACTCGGATGACGTTTCGCCCTACATCACTTATTCTTACAGCGCAGCGAAGCAAGAAAAAAACTGACTACAGCCCTTTCTGCCCTTTTTATGCCCACAGCCACGGACCTTCCTCGACACCACCCTACCATTTTCTCTAAATACTGAAGTTTCGAATGCCAAGACCATCTGGCTTTCCGAAGATAGTCGCCGAGGCCTGCCACCCACATAGATGAATATCGGCCTCCCCTTCTTCATTTCGTGTCTCGTAACGGTACAATATTTAACTGCGGTCTTAGAACCTTTATGAATTTGCAAAGTTCTGGAGCCAAATTTGCAGAGCTTTGCATTCGTAGGGACAGTTGGTCAGTGCCTAATACTTTCGGTAATTATGTAACCGCTGCCTCGACTAGCCGGTGCCTGTTCCTGCGAACGACTCTGACGATCCAACGCATGAACGATTTGCGCAACGATGCAGTTTTTCAAACACCGCTACGTCAGGTCATTTGAAGAAGGGTTTTACCATCATCATCTTCAAAGATGACGTCATCAAGTAAAGAAAAGGACGACATGCAATATGGGCTTTCTCTTGTGAAAGATTTACGATGTCTCAGAGATGGTCTTATTTCCAGATCCAACAGCTCACGTAAAGAATTCCTCTACTCCGAGTAGAAACGAAACTATGGCGATAAAAGTAAAGACTCTAGTGCAAAGAAATATCGAGCACCAACAAAAGTGGATTTCCTCTCTCGTATAACTTTGGTGGAATGGCTTTTACCAGTGCTCAGGCAGCGTGAAACATTCAAATGTATTGCTATTGGAGCGCACGTGTCGGAAGATATGCCCGCGCAAGAGCTTTTTTTTTTTATTCTTAATTTTGTTTCCTCGGGACGCCGAACTCGTGCAACGTAGGAGTAAGTGCTCTATCTCCGGTGTATTCCTACCATCCTTCAACGGCTTGCTAAAGTTATCGCCTGAATTCTCGTTCTCAGCCCATCGCCAAAAAGACAACTATCTGCGTTTTACAGATTCAGGTGTAGGTTCTCCTGTACTGTAACAATGTGACGGTGCTCACAATATTGGCTTAGCACGTTGACAATATACCCCACAATAAATAAGAAAGCGCCAGGTAATGAAAAGCTAAATGAGTCTGAAAGTTTTTTTCGAAATGAAACGCAGAAATCTAAGACCTCTTCTTCGAACTGGAATAACTGATGCACGGCAAGCGATCGACCGTGTTTCTTTCTTTCTTTCATCTCTACTGAGTCTCAACATATTTCCATCACGGATAAATGAAAATAAATTCAGTGAAATATGCCCAACCATTACAAGTTGTTCTATTAACACAAAGCGAAGGAATCGAAATCCCACTGCGGAATGTTTCCTTCTTATACATATACGTATATCAATGTTTCCGTCGCTGCACTCCTTAACGCTAGAACTTCTCCTGTGTGCACTTTATTTTCTTCAAGTTTATAAATCATGGCGGACTAAGAAACAAAGAGACGGCTGGCCTATAAAGCGCATGCACTTTCATGAGCAAATCACAAACACACACACACGCGCGCGCGCTCGCTCGCACGCACGCACGCACGCACTGTCACAAAGTGCGTGAATGTGTGTCTGCCATTGTTCATTAATTCGTCTGGCCTGTTCGTCACATGAGTCGCGGGCGCGTTGCGAGGGAGGATTGGACACAGCAATCATGATGAGGATTGAACACAGCAGACAAAATAAAAACAGGCACATAAACAAACCAATTGCGAATCTGCGTGTGGATCGCTGATTGTCATCGTATAGTCCTAAACTAATTTCTTTGGACAGCTTGTCTATGTCTTACCAAGGATGCGTACATTGTAATACTCGTTAAACTTCGCTTAATTTCTTCCACCGGTACGGCACAAGAGCAATTGCACATTGTTGACACGAATGGAGGAGAGAAATGCTCCAATCTGTGGAGCCAAAAGGAGCGTCTGTACGCCACAGCACAAATTATTTCTTGTCGGCGTCGTTCTTCCACTCGCACTTTGAATATCAATGCAAACCTCTTCTTTGTATGTGCGAAATCTCTTGCTTTCTGCTTTATTCAGTGCAAGGAAAGATAAAAAGCGCCCGATGCCGCCATTGCCATACTCTCTCCATTATTCAAAGGCGATCGTTTCCGACGTTATATAGAGTTATCGCAGCACTGTCTCTACCAGAACTTTCGCGCAAAAGATTTCATATCAGAAAGATCGAAAATAGAATGCGCAGTCATGAAACAAACAGACAAGTAGAAGCAAAAGATCCCGCTCAGGCATCTGCGGTGGACGTCTATTATAAATCTATTCGCACCGATCAATGGCTCCTGCGGCGCCTCCAACGCCGGAGGATTCTTCCTCGAGGAGCAACCGTCTACCACGGTCGGTCTCCGGTCCCCCGGATAGGACGAGTGGAGTGCGGCTGGCCAGGCATTTTAATTGATGCCCATGTGTCAGCGGCTCAATATTGATAAGTGGGGTTCTATAGTGTGCGCCGTGCGCTTAATAGAAACTTACTGAAGCGCTACGAGCGACGACCAAGATGAAAATGTGTGAGTGTTTCCGCTTCGCTCTTTTTGTCCGATCACGCCGTTCCTCCTACTGTATAGTCCTATCTTCCTTTCTTTATTCTTCTTGCTTCCGCTCTCTTTTGATCGCCGCCAGCCGTGCAGTTCTGCTTTTCAGGCGGGTACTTGAAATCGATTCGAGTTGACGCGACACCGTAGCCTCCGGCTCAGTAGACAACTGTGCAGTATTTCGAACCTCGAGCTACTGAGGCCGACGTCAGGCAGTCAAGAATTCGGGCAAGACGTGTAATAATTGCTCGACATTGGTGAACGCTCTCGTTCTGTCCAATGCGATTAGAACGCCGATGTGTGTTTTATGTCACCATCAAATAAATTAATGCGCACAGAACATATGTCAGCCATGCATGTCACATGACCATTGCGTGCTGTGGAATGAATGCGCTGAAGCTACTTATTAGATACATGCTGAAAGTACATCGCAGGTTGAAAGAGGGAGAAATTCACGAACGAAAGTTGAAAGGCAGGAGTGCAGTTGCCACTTAACATAGCCAATGTTCCGTCCAACCACGAGCCAAGCTTTCACATCAATTAATTTGTTATCTTAACGCCCAAGTGACATCAGGTAAAGCGTACCCAATGTGCACTATTTTAATAAGGCGGCGTATGTAATCGTTGCAAGAGGTCCCGAAACCGCTGGATCGATGTCGTAGTTGTAGTCGTCAGCCATCATACCATTCTTACCAGTCAAAAATAAGTTCGACAGACACCGCACAAGGTCCGCAGCGCCGAGTAAGTGACTGGCTGCCTAGCAGCTCCACTGCCACGCAACCCTTCGCAAGACCTCCCAACCCCATTCATAAGACCACCAGAATGTTTACAACTAATATTCAAACTTGGTCTTCACGAGAACGCCAATGAGACTGCTTAATAACTGCAGCGGTTTAGCGTCTTCGCAGGGCTCGTCACGACTGCTTCGGTCAGAAGGATTGCCTGCCGTGGACAGCAGCACGCTCCGAGCACTACGCCCACACCGACAGCGGGACAGCCGGCCGTGCACACGAGCATGACCTCGATTGCCCAGGTGTGACACTGCCGGGAACCTCGGGTGTCAGGAGCACAGCTGCCATTGGAGCCACCTCATGACGTAACAGCATCCATCGTTACTGAGTCCCGTAGCAGCAGCAGTTCACCGCAGCAACCTCGTCCGCACAGATTTCGCAGCACGCTACGCTAGGCATGAGTGTTCTCTACTGTCACCTGCCGCGGCGACTTAGCAGCTATGGTGTGGCGCTGCTAAGCACGAGGCCGCGGGTTCAATTCGTGGAAGCGGCGGCCGCATTCCGATGGGTGCGAATTGCGAAAACGACCGTGTACAGTGCATTGAGTGTACGTTAAAGAAACCTAGGTGGTCAAAGTTAGTCTGGAGTCCCCCACTACATGCATGCCTCATAATCGTGCCGTGGCTTCGGCACGCAAAACCACATAATTATTGCGCTCGAATGTCGTCTTCCGCCGAGTGTTGAAAACGCGCAGGAAATTGCAAAACGTGATGGCACTGTGACGACCACTCGTCAGATAAACCAGCGCCGAAGTGAAAGAACCTAGACGAAGCCGGCGATAAGCCAAACGTAGGCTAAGTAAGCGGAGGAATAAAAAATTAGGCTGAATCCATCAACAATGATTGACATGGTAAGCGAATAGCCCGAAGGAACGAAATGACGAGCGAGCGAGCGAGCGAGCAAGCGAGCGAACGAACCAACGAACAAACGAACGAACGAACGAACGAGTGAGTGAGGGAACGTTTTCCTTGCCGAGTTCGAACACCGTTCACGGAACAGCGACTTGAACACGAAAACGTTCGAAAGCGGCAAAGAAAGCTATTCTCTGTAGAAAGCTATGTCTCTCCACTTCCGCACCACCGGGATGCGCACTTTCACAAACTAAGACTACTCGTACTTTATAAAAAAGCAGATCACTCGTGCGCATCTTCCAATGTTTAGTCCAACCAATACCACGTGAAACTGCGTGGAACGTTTAGCACATAATACTGCGTCAGTTATGGCAACAATGATTTGAGTTATGAGTGAGACTGCAAATCTTTTCGGGAAAAATTTAAGCTCCCCTTCTCCAGACTAAATTTGGTGCAAAACATCGCGTTTATAATCCAGCCTCCCTTCCCGAGACACAGTGAGGTGAAAAACTTAGGGTAAAGTCTTGAGCGTTTCAAACCGCAGTTCTGCATTTCTCGCCAAAGCTGTGTGCTTACTTTGGGGCGGATGAGAATGGACGCAGAACGCTTATTTCGATTATTTTCTCTTTCTACTAAAACTGCGACAGCGATGACTTTCGAAATCCTTCAAGGAGTCACCTGGAAAGAAAGATGTTGCGACAAACGACAGGGAACTCAACCGCTACCAGCAAGCACGCTAAGAGACAAATGTCGACAAATAAAGCTTGACGAGCAGTGACAGCATCACTGCGAAAAAAAAAGTATCGTATACCGCCCCAACTTTCAATGTTCTTCGCAATAATTTGTGAAGACAGCGGTTGCCATTCAGTGTCTTGAATTAAGATAAAAAAGGAGGGAAGCTGTTCGCGCGTCAGTTCATTTGCGCCGTTTTTTCTCTGACGAAGCATTCAAACATTTTCTATTTTTTTTCAGAAAAACGAGAACGTCTGAATGAGAGTCGCTTCCAGCCCACACAAAATGTACGCAATAGTTTCTGAATGCACCGACGCTCTGGGGCTATGGCGCCACAAGTTTGCGAAATCTTAGTATCCGCCTCAATGATTCGTTAGCATACTGCGTAACAAAAGACAAAGAAACTAACACCAGAAGTTGCAACGGGTTGGAATGCTCTTCCTATATATTTGTTTTTGTTTTGTTTATGTCGCGCAAAGTGTGTCGATTTGAATGAAGTCCGTTAGGCGGAGCATACTTTGACAGGGTAAAGTGCTTTTTTAAGGATCAGTTGAATTAAGATACTTTCGTTGTGGCTTATACCGGGTAAAACGCACTACCAACTTGGTATAACGCATGAAAATGCAGGGGAAAAAATGAGCGCAGCTTGCAAGTGGTGTAAGGCTGGAGCGAACAGCGGTGCTTGTGATCAACCAAGCGACAGCCAGGGTCGCTATCCCGACAACGCTGGATACTCAAAAGCCGACTCTCGCGTTCTCGTTCTCGAAACTCGAGATCTTCGACTCAACGACGCATCTTCTCGGCTGCAGCTTCGGCACGGTATTCCGGATCGGCTCGTCGCCGACGCGCAGATTCTCGCTTGGCCGCACGACGCACTTCAAGACGCGGCCTGGCGAAGCGTTGACATGTCTAGGCGAAGCAAGGCACATGTGGTTGCTAGGCGACGTGAAGTGACGTCATGGCTCGACGAAGTAGGTGCGCTGTCGTATCAGCTCGGCGTGGCGGTGCGGAGCGGCGGCGAAGCGAGGCTCAGCTGTGCCAAGTGGTTGCTAAGCAACACGCGGTGACGTCATCGCCAGGCGCAGTTTTTGGTCTACGCTATACGGGCCAACCTCCGGCTTAAACAGCTCCACTGTTAAAACAAGAGTTCAGTAAATATTTGCAACGCCCTTAATTAAGCCGAATGCGTTGAAGTTTCACTTCAGATTATAAATATAAGATGGCCCCCATTCACGCCAAATATAAACTTCGTGTAACGTAGAGTTCCCAAGGAACTCAGATGTCGTAGATGTTCGTAGATTGTGACAAAAACACGACTAGACCTGCCATAACACTAGATACCCTGCCCCAACTCCATTGTTGTTTCGGGTACAATATTTCCACGAACCTCGTAGCAGTTGTAGAGCCCCTAACAATATCTGCCAAAATCACAGTTCTGGAATCGCTCTTTTAAATTAATATCACCTTTACAGCAAGGCTGGGTTTAACACAGCGTAAAATGGCTGTGTAACGCTTTCGAACATGTCCTAAAGGAATCATTTACAAAGACCGTATTTGAGTCACACGCATTTAACTTTGCATACTGATTTTCCATAGTGATCCCCTTATTTCTAGGAAGCTTCATCTCGGTGACATGTGTAGTTATGCCAGTGTAGCGGTTGAAATCTTGGGTCACTCGTACAACGCACTCATTACGCTCCGTAGCGCTTGCGTACGTAAGCTTTGCAAAGACCGCAATTAACCCCCAAACACCGAACGTTATCTACACATCCCCCATAATGTCCCTTTATTTTCACCAGATATAAACAACGTGCCTCGTTTTGTTCACCGAGAACACTAGGTAAACCAACTACAAACCTCGCATAACGCATGAAAATAGAGAAGTAACGAGGGTTCAGTGATTATATTTGTAACGCTCATCAGTTAGCCAAAAACGTTAAAGATTCGCCACTTATTACACCTATCATGCGGCCCCTTTTCACCAAAATTAAGCTCGGTGTGACGTGGAGCTCTGTAGGGACATTGGGAAACATAGCTGATAACGGTCATATGACGCCATCAAACTTTTGTTCCAGATTTTTTTTTTTTTTTGCAAAATCTGTAATTACCTTACAGTTGCGACAGTTTGCGAACACATCACGCACATCTGTCTGTCGTCATGACTCCGACTCGTCTTCTGCGCCATTCGACTCTTTAAACATTATTATTATTATTATTATTTGATTTGTAAACATATACAGAGGAATGAGAAAGCGAGGAGCAAGGCTGGCAACTGCCACCAGAAGGGGCACAAGGCCTGCCTATTCTTCGGAAAGGAGGAGACAAACATAGAAATGAAAGATAGGAAGGAGGGGAGGAACGAGGAAAGAAAGAGCGAGATGAGAAATCTCAAAGAATAAAGTAAAACATACAGTAGGGCCCGTCCCTGATGGTCGATCACGCTACTAAAGAATGTGTAAGTAGAAGAAATAGTTTCTGGGTTACAAACGTGCCCCTAAGTTCGTTACTTCTAGAAAAGTAGGGAGACCGCGATGAGCCTGATCGCGTCGAGACGCCAACCAGCCGAGATTAATTCACTCCTGAAAAAGCATTCATTCTCTCAAAATTTTAACAGTGTGGCAGGTTGAGTTCTTTCAGTAGAGTGGGCGAACTTCCTACGCGTTTCATAATGTATACGCTTGTATATCTCTGGAAAGCTTCTCTAGGTGATCTTATACAAAGGCCACAATTAATCTGCACACATAATCAATCTACCGTGCACGCCACCAATAGCATAGCCCCCCTTCTCTGCAAATACAGATTCTCTACCACCTTTGGATCTAGCAGGGCAGCAGGGAAACTTTGTAAGCATTTCATGTAACGCCTCTAAACATCTATGTTTATTTAGTCCCTGATTTACCAACGCACTTCAAACATTTGCCTGTGTGTGACCACTGGCATGGCCCACTTCCCTCTAAAAAAACTTGATGAATGATCTATTTCTTTCAGGACACCGTGATAACAGGCATATAACATTTCAGAGCGCTTCTAGTCGCACTAACAGGTTTGCTTAAGAAAAAAGAAGAAAAAAAGTGAGCAGCTTGCAATAGTGGCGCAAGGCTGGAGAAAACAGCGGAGCTGGTGATCGACCTAGCTTCTTCCAGGTTTTACTAGCCTTGGCATGTTTAGCAGCAGCGGCTTCGGCGCGATACTCCGAATTAGAACGCATTCACCGCATTCGTTCTCGGCTGGCGGCAAGACAAGCTTCCAGCTGAGCGGCTTCTTCTTCGGGAGTCTTTTACTTCTTCGGTCATCCCATGTTACATTTACACAGTGCGAAGTCTACGAGAGTTGTCTGTGTCGCCGTCGCGGGGACATGATCTTTATAATCAGTGTGATGTCATGGCCAAGCTTCACAAAGTGTTGTCATGACTACGCAAAGCAAGAATTGCGGCGCGAAGCAATGGCATGGCTAGGCGAAGCTGGGTAAGTGATTGCTAAAAATATAGCTTTGTAGCTGAAGCAGCGTTCACGCGCGCTGGCAACCTAGCAGGCATAAAACTCAACGGGTAAGAACTTTATGTCGAGTGTTTCGTCGCGTTGCCCAGTTTTATACTTTTTGTTGTTACATACAGCTTTTCTTCTTGGTCGAACATTTCTAAAGAGGTTTCGCATGCCAGACGCTGCACCAGGCTCAGGTGCTGGGGTCTTCGAGCTTTCGCTTTCATTAACTGCCGTATAGGAATACGCTTACAACAGATTACCTGATCGAAATCTAGTTGGTTGGTTCAGTAAATATGCTCTCATATTTCAAGCAGCACTTCCAACAAGGGTTGTAACTGATAAGATAGAGCCTACGATTTTTCCTCGTGGCCCAAAGGGATTTGTTGCGCGAACTAGACGCAGCGGTCCAATAGCATTGGTTCTGACGTTCTGAGCCCTTTGACGTCCTGCATTGACGTTCTGAGCCCCGGTACTATTCCTTTCTTCTTTGTTTTATTTTTTTTATGTAAGTGCTACCTACAATTCGCCGTCGCCGTGGCGATTGTCTCGCTTACCCGGACAAATGCTATTATAAGTGGCGAGTGCGCGAAGACCAGCCAGTCATGAAACGGCTTACACAAGAGAATTACTGTTAATACATACCCTGAATATCATGACTTCGCATTGAAGCCATGATATTCGTGGGGCAAATACGTGGGGCAAGCGAAGCGACTTGCCCCAAGTATTTTTTTAAAGCAGGGTACAATGATGCCAAATACATATCGCCGCAAAATACATATCGGTATAGCGCGCAGCAGCTGTTACGCATTGTGATGTGCTCACAACAACGGTCAGCCCAGAAGCAGCATTCCTTTTCATTTCCCGAAATAGATCAATCGTTTCTTCGTAAGCACGCTACGCTCTTCATACACAGAGCTGGTCCGAGGCCAGAACCCACGCGGCAAGTCTTGAGTGCAAACGAGCAGTTAGTAATGTACGCCCGATTAATGAAAAATAGCCATTACGAAATAAGTGCTACGTGTGAATTTGGCATTGAAGCGACTCCCACACTTGCGAATTGAGCACTCCAGGGTGAGAAACAAAAAAGAAGCATTGCCTCATTCACATCATTCCGAGTACTCGAAGCAACTTCGCGGAACGCGTCTTGAAGAAAGGACAGGAGAAGCGAGACACGGCAGCTATACTAGATAAAAGACTAAGAAAGATAGCTGCGCCTGTTCTCCGATAATGGTTAAGCCACTATAGAGACAAAACACCACTCCTGGCAAAGCTCCGACTGATCCGCAGGCATTTACTTATCGTTAGTGCGAACGTATTGCCCCCTGCTGTCACTATAAATCGAAGCAATGACGCAGTTGCAGGCCTCCATGGTAAAAAGAAAAAGAAAAAAAATTGAGGATCGATTATGTTCGGTTCAATGGCCAATGACCAGCTCACGCGGGAACGAAGAGATAATGAGCCGATATTACGCTTCGCGCGATGGCTTCCTAAAGAAAAAAAAAGAAATAAGTAGGCAAAAATTCTGGCTAGGCTTTGTTGGTCTCTGAGAACACCTGCTTCCTACATGCTCGCAGACAGTTTTGGCTAGACTAAGGAAGAAATGATCAGTGGCTCGTACATATTTGCCATTCACTAAGACTTTGCTAGAGGACATCGCTTACAGAAAACTTTAGAAGTTTCCAGGATGTCTTGAGAATCAGATTTAACCAACATTTATGGAGTTAAGAACATACCTGTGTGCAACAAGGCGAGTGCTATTCTCCATGGCGCTATTCTTGTTTTCCTGTTAGTGCCATGTAGAAAAATTATTTTTCTCCACTACTATAATGTCATTTCATAAAAACTTTTAACAAAATAGCTTTGTAGGGCGTGCAAATAAATATAGAGAGCAATGTGATGGACATCAAGCAAATCTTGGCATGAGCAAAGTGTACCTCGCGTGACAAAGACCTCACTGACTGCACTGATAGGTCGCTTAACTCAAGCATAACATTCTGATTTTGCAGTTGTGGTAGTGGATTTCCTATTTGCTTGTCGCTTTTTAACAGAGAAGCTGTTAAGCCAGCCGTGTTTTGTGGTTCGTATCAAGAAATAAAAGAGAATAAACTTTCTCGTCAAGGCGGGATTCGAACCCGCGAACCCACGGTTCCAAGGCGAGCTTCGTAACCACTAGGCTATAGAGCCACTTTTTTTTTTTTTTTTGAACATGGTATTTATGATTTGGAAGAGCAGAAGCCTGCAACATGTTTTTGGCAACCAAAGTTTTCTATGTCTTTCAGGTTCTTCACTGCGCAAGGCTTTACATTCAACGTTTTCATCGGATTTTTTTTTATCGTTCATATGGTCTTCCAGTTTTGAACCTATGAGACGCGACAACATTTTTCGACCAGTGAGTGCTGGAGGGCTAGGCTTGGTGCATTTATATGTGCGACAGTTGGTCTCGCGCTTTTTCTTTTTTCGGGATAGCTCTCATCCGGTATTACGAGCTTTCATGCAGGTTAACCTGGTTCATGTCCTGCCAGAATTGGTGGTGTCCTCAGATTTATTTCTAGACCTTGTTTATGGGGGTTTATGCGTGAGGTTTATTTTTCTATTTCTTTTCTGACTGTTCGATTTTCTAAAGATTATTTGTTTACTGTGTCACGAAAAAATATTTACAACGATTTAATATTGATGTTGTTCCCTTCGCCGTTTTATCGATCCGCATACATCACATTACCTGGACGTGATGTGCTCGCGAGAGTGCGCAAAATGCCAGTTCCCCCTTCTACAAAAACTTTTTTTTACAAAATACACACTGAAACATTGCCCGTTAAACATGGCTGCATAAAAAGAATATTTTCGTTTCGTCTGTTAACTGTCGCCTATGTGACGTGCCTGAAACCATTGAACACTGTTTTATTGTTTGTAAAGATGCCATTTTATTTTGGGATGTTATCCATAGAAATTTGCAAAAATATTTTGATCTAAATTCTCACAGTATCCGATATCTTGTTGCACCGTATGAAGATGTTCCATTCGATGCTTTTACTGATAGGCCTTCATAGCCTATGGAAATCTCGTATGCAAGACCGAAATGCAGAAAAAAACAATTTCCTCGAGATCACATTTCGTTCAGATGATCATACACTTAAAGGACTTTTACGACCAAGAAGAATGTCAGCCGGCTTGGTATCCACTTTTGATTAGGTGTTTAACTTCCCCTTACAAGTTTTTGCTGTGAAGGACGGTGTTGCTGTGTGTGACGTTATCTTCATGTGGACTGCTCGTTGACGTTTGATTAGTTATGTCCACCTAGTGCTCATATTATTGTAAATAGTTCCTGTAAATACAACATTTCATTCATTGAAATAAATACCATGTTCAAAAAAAAAAGTGGCTGTATGGCCTAGTGGTTACGACGCTCGCTTTGGGACGGGGGGCACGCGGGCTCGAACCCGGCCTAGGCAATATAGTTTATTTTATTTTCTGCCTTGTTGGTTTTTTGATACGCACCACGAACCACAAATTACGGCTGGCTTAAACAGCGTCGCTGTTAAAAGTTTTATGTGATGAAGTTGCGTCGTACCGCCAATAGGTATCCGTTGCCGTCACCGGCGTGCGCCTTTGCTGCTTTATCTGGTCGATCGCGGTGCGCGAGTGTCCTCACCTAAAAAAGATATCTATCGTACACCGTGGCCTACAGTTACCAATTTTAATGCGATGGCGTTCAAGGCCCCGTGTCGCAGAAAATCCAGTGTCGGCGTCCGCGGCCGAGAAAATCATCCCCAAGAGAGAGAATAAACTTTATTACATATATCGTGGAGACCAGTTGTGCCTCGAAGGTCCGGGACCTTAGTCCGGGACCCCATAGGTAGCAGCCACCGCCTCGTCACGGTCGACCAGCCATTGCTGGCCAGTGGCCGTCGCGTCGGTCAGCCGCTCCTCCCAGGTAGTGAGGGTGGGTTTCGGAAGGGAAGGAACGTTGGGAATGTCTTGGCAAAGCCAGACCATATGCAGTTGGGTGGGGCGGTCGCCGCAGTGCTGGGCATTATGCTGGACCACGGGAGGGGTAGAAGTAGGAATAGAAAGGGGTGTCGGGAAAGTATTTGTATGTAGTTGTTGCCAACAGACGAGACTGTCGGCGAGTAAGGGAAAGATTAAGGGGGGGGGGGGGGCGTAGTGTTGCCGAGTGAGGCGTATCTGAGCAAGTTAAGGTGCGTACGAGAAAGGTTGCGGTCGGATGATGGCAGAGCGATATCCCAGTGGCTCGGTATGAGAGTTCTCGGGCCAGCGAATGAGCGCGCTCATTACCGGGGATCGCTGCGTGCCCAGGCACCCAGACCAACCAAAAATTATGCGAGGTGGATGATAGAAAGGACTGGAGTATGGACGTGATGGTAGGATGTAAAGTGTTGAAAAGAAAACGGCCGACAAGCTGCCTGGGAGTCTGTGAGAATATGATTGGGGGTAGAAGGAGGGAGAGAAGAGGTGGAAAGGATTACCCTAGCAATCGCACGTTCTTCCGGCAGGGAGATATCGGTTAATGAACGTTCCGAGGCTGCCAATACAGTCATGAGTTCAGAGTCCACTGCTACCGTGACTGCCCCACGAACAGCGCTGCAGCCCACGGGGCATTCGCGCCGCAAGTAACGCAACCGATGATCCCGGCGGGCAGTATAGCATATAGGGTGCATATGGCGGGGAATATGAGATACCATGAGCTTGGCACGCGCTGCTGGGGAAAGGCCCGTCGATGTAAGGACTCTAGCGCTGGGTGGGCAACCAAGTGAATTAAGAAGATTCCGTCGCTGAGGCGTAGTACTCAAGCACGTCAGCTGGGCGGCCTGGTGGGCTTTTATAAGTTCCTCTAAAGTGTTAGTCATCCCAAGGCGCTCCATGCTAAGAGCAACCGTGTGCATAGGAAGGCCAATTGCAAGTTTCTGCGCTTTCCGTAATACGGTAGACATACGTGCGCGTTCAGTGTGAGTTAAGTTGTGGTAAGGTAGGTAGTATAGTAGGCGTGAGTGTATCAAGGCCTCTACAAGGTGTAAGGCAACAGGCTCTTTGAAGCCCTGTCGGTGGTTAGACACTCCCCGAAGCATATGCATGATTTGGTTACATTGGGTGGTAAGTTGGCGAAGTGTATGTGTTGCTTCAGCGTTGGCTTGTAAAGTGAAACCAAACACCTTTATGAACGATTTACGTTTAACGGGTTTCGGCATCTAATGTGATGTTACGAGACAAGTCTTTCTGTCCGCGAGCGTGTTTTGTGACGAGGAGTAGCTCCGACTTGGCAGGGTAACATGTGAGACATCCACGCCGACGTATTGCTCGATGGTGGTAGCTGCTTCCTACAAAGGGGTTTAAATGTGCCCGAGGGAGCCTGTCGTAACCCAGACAGTGATATCGGCTGCATAAAGAGCCTGATGAACATCCGAGATCTGATCGAGGAGGAGAGGGAGACCTCGCATGGCAAGGTTGAATAGGAGTGGAGACAGCACGGAGCTTTGCGTAGTGCCGCGGTTTAAGACGAATTCAGTAGGGGAGCGGAGATCACCGATGACAAGGCTGGCAGATCAGTCACGAAGAATGTTTCGGACGTAGTTATACACATAACTGTTCAAGAATCAAATCGTGGGAGAGGTTTTCGAACGCCGCCGTTGAAGTCTATGGCTAAGACGGCGCGATATTGTGTAGAACTTGGTAAGTTTATGACATTGTGTTTCAGGCGGAGCACTATGTCCTGTGTAGATATGCCACCACGATAACCATAACGGGCGTAGGGAAGCGCGTAGGTGTCAGAAAGAAATTTATGCAAGCGGAGCTGCACAATTTTCTCGGGGACTTTGCCAAGGCCCGAGGTGAAAGAAATCGGGCGCATGTTCTCTAAGGAGAGGGGTTTTCCTGGCTTGGGAATCAGAACTACTGTGGCCTCTTTACACTCGTTTGGTAAGGTACGGGATTTCCATACTTCATTCAAGTAACTCGTAAGTTTATTGGTGTCAGAATCAGAGAGGTTATAAAGTAACGAATATCGGATTCGGTCGGGACCAGGGGATGTGTTACGACGAATGTCGGTGAGCACAGCGCGAAGCTCAGTGACAGTTATAGGTGCGTTAAGATAAGCCAGTGTGTTGGGAGGACCCGTGTACGCCGCGTAGCGTGGCGCGTCTGGTGGTGGGAGATACCGACGTCGTAACTGTGCAAGGCATTCAGTGTCTGAAATGTTAGTTATGTGGAGAAGTTTTCTAATGCTTCTGGATTTCTCTGATTTTGCTTGGCCGGGCTCTATTAGATGGCGTAGCAGAGACCAGGTACGCGTAGTACTTAGATTTCATTAAGTTTATCACACAGTGAGTGCCAGTTTTGACTGGTAAGGCTCTCAGCGTAACGAACAGCCTCAGCAGAGAGCTGTGCGATGCGCAGCCTCAGCTTTCTGTTATGACGCTGGTGGTGCCGCCGTTTGCTTATGCTACGGCGCGCGTCCCATAAGTGGACGAAGTGGGCATCGGTGTCTGGTGCATCAGACGTTGTGGTGAGGGTGTACGTGTGAACATATAGCCGTGCTTGCAGTGTCTGAACCCAATCGGTAAGCGTGTCGGTTGCGGAAGTGGTGCCAAAGGCTGCGTGGAAGGCAGGACCAGTCTGTTAGTCGGATCTGGCGTGCCTCCCCCACAAAGTCTTTTGTATTATTTCGGGTAGCAATGATTAAGTGGTCACTACCTAAGTACTCGTCAAAGTTGTGCCAGGTGCAGGAATGACGACCATGATAAAGGGTAAGATCTGGGCAATGTGTCCCGAGAAACGCTTGTGCGTGGTAGACTAGGAAGGGTGCGAGGTTTCTGAAGGAATATGACGTTCGGTGGAGCAATGTGTGTTTGAAGATACTGTATGGGGCTTCCACGCTTCTTTCTGAAGCTACGGAAGTTTCACTGCCACACCGTGAGTTCCGAACAGGCGCTTGGTGTGGCGGGTACCTGCGCGTTACATTTCGCCATTTTGTGAAATTGTCCTGCTGGACCAAAGTGTGGAGCTTGCGGCCTTTGGGTGTGTCATGAAGATATCCCCAAGTGGTATGAGGGGCGGTGAAGTCACCCGCGATAAGTGTAGATCTACCCTTACACTGCGCTACTTCAAACAATATGTCGAAACGTGCATGGCATTCTTTGGGGCGGCTATAAGCATTAAGCAGGCGGAGAGGTTGTGTGTTGCACTTGCGGGCGCTGCTGGGAAGAAGCTCAAGCAGGACATGTGGAATGTCTTGGTTATCCAATGTATAGTCGACCACCACATGTGCCCGCCTGACTAGCGTAGTCACGAGGTGGTGCCAATTGGGATCATTATTTATGTGCAGCGTATAGTACGTATCCAGGTAGACTAGGAAGGGTGCGAAGGTTCCTGAAGGAATATGACGTTCGGTGGAGAAATGTGGGTTTGAAGATACTGTATGCATGGGGCTTCGACGCTTCCTTCTGAAGCTACGGCAGTTCCACTGCCACACCGTGAGTTCCGAACAGACGCTTGGTGTGGCAGGTACCTGCGCGTTACATTTCGCCATCACTGTGACTTGGGCTATCTTGACGGGATGAAGTTTAGCTGCATCCCGCTATAAAGGAAGGCGGTGCGCCCGTTTCGGTCGGCGTGCTACGAGTTCGGCTACAGTGTCTGTCAATTTAGCAATGGCGACTTCAAGGCGTGTAAGTCGATCCTCCGTATACAGAGGCCGGATGTAGAAACTGTTGTTCGAGTAATGTGGTGAGAGTGTCAAGGCTCTGCTCAAGCCGGGTGACGCGCGTCGCTAACATAGCCATAGGATCAGCGTCAATAGGCTCTGGTATATCCATGGGGGCTGGCTGTGAAATCGGAGTTACAGGGGTGGGGTTGGGCAAAGATGTTGTTGTTGGGAGGTTGGAGTAGCTAGGTGTTGTGAATACGCAGGGGATGAAAGAGGGGTGGTTGAAGCGGCCGACCAACTTACACGATACGGAGGTACTGTGGCCTCTGACAGGAGCCTCCGACCCGCAGTTCTCGGAAGGTTTGCACTGGAAGGTCGAGGTCGCGACTTGCTGCGCGACTTGTGGCTTCTCTTAGTTCGGGATTTGGACCGTCGGCGACGATGAGCGAGGAGTCCTGCTCCTAGAGCGGCTGGACGAACGGCGCTGAAGGAGTGTTGGATCTGGAAGCGGCCACGTCTGGTGAAAACGATGGTGGTGGTGGGCGTGGTGAACGCCGGAGTCGGGTAGCTTGATAATCAGCTTTGTTTGCTGCCTGTATACTTGGACAGGCTGGATCTGTAGCAGGGTGAGCGCCGTTGCAGTTGGCGCAGTTCGGGGCACATGGGTGAGGGGCATTGCGCACCGGCAGAGCGACAGCGCCGATGGGGCAGCGAAGATGCTGTGGCGTCAGGCAAACGTCAGCCATGTGGCCGAGTTTAAGACATATTATGCATTGTTGCGCACGGGGATAGTGTGGCTTACACTGGTATATTGCCCTCTGTATATAGGGCATGGTGTATGGTATTATATGGCCATGAAAACTTATCAGAGCTGTTTCCGTCTTTCCCATCATCGGGGCAGACAATATCGTGAAACCCGGGGGTGTCCAGGTTGCGTATTTCTATTTACGCCAAAGCCAAGTGCTCGACCGCTGGCGCCGCCATGCGCCGCTCACGCGTACCATGTTTCTAGCCGTACGGCCGCCTGGATCGGCGCGCGGCGCCGATTCAGGCGACCGTGCTAGCCGCCGCCAGTTGGAACGGAGAACACGCTCTGCTGGTGGTGACTAGGCACAACTGTGGCTGCTGTTAAGGGCTCGATGCTATTCTAAATAAACGCATCACTGTTTTGATGATCCAAATATAATCTCACTATCAGGGAGGGAGCAGTTTACCTGACTGGAGCAGTATTTTTTTATTTGGGGGGTTGCTACGCTGCACTCCGCAACACCCCGACGACCGCCGCTTCGCGTCGGCGCCCGACACCATGGCTGCCGCCGTGGCACAGTGGTTCAACCGACCGCACCACCAAAATGAGAGGAAAAAAAGGAAATGGTGATACAAAAAAAAAACAAAAAAGTTTCAAGCCAAGGTGGGATTCGAACCCGCGTACCACGCAGTTCCTAAGCGAGCGTCGTAACCACTACGCCATAAAGCCACTTTTTTTTTCTTTCTTTCATGGTATTTATTACGAATACGTAAGATATTTTCATAGCGGCCATAACAGTTTTAGCCGCGTCTATAAGCACAAAGAAAACACTTCACAGTACAATTATTACAGTAAGAGTCTCTAAAAGGGAGGCAAAAGGATACACTTCATCAACAATGGATACCTGTCTGGTTGGGAGTCTCCTGATCATAAAAGTCTTTCAGTTGTGAAATCATCCGAATGAAACGTGACTTCGAAGATACATTTGGTTCTGCATTCCGGTATAGCATGCGAGTTTTCCATAAACTGTGCAACGCCATAAGTAGGAGCATGTCAAATACGCCATACAGCCACTCTTCCGGAGCGCGCATTCATGCGAACCATATGATTGCGTTCGAGCACCTTCGGCGAAAGAAACCACCTTGAAACATGGTACGCGCGAGCGGCGCATGGCGGCGCCAGCGGTCGAGCACTGAGCTTGGGCGCAAATACAAAAACGCGTCCAGGTTGGCCATTAATTCTGCTGAGGTCGTGTGGGCTTCGAATCCGTGTACAACTCTGCGTAAGGAATTGTCTGGGGGTGCCAGATAGCTGGAGACTTGGTGGGAGGTGGCTTGAATGGTGAGAGTAGTGAGCTGGGCCAGTTTTTAGGTTACACATTTCCGTGTGGATACAAAGAAAGACAGCCGGGTGCTTATGTTCCTGTATTTCGACTTGCGTTTTTTTGTATTCGTTGTGGGTGAGGGAAGCCGCAGCACTCACCGCAGACATGAGTTGGTCAGGTCACTGGGTGGTCACGACAAAGTCTCCTTGCGGTCGCAAGATGACCTTGTGGCCATGAAGTCGGGAGGAGAAGCTAGTCGTGGCTGTAGGCTTGTTGACGGCGTGTTCTTCCGCCGATTCACAAGCGTCCAACCTTAAAAATCAGGCTTAGATCCCTAGGAGGCGAGCGTTGAAGAAAGTCACATGCGTTGAACGTGGGAACGATGAACGCTGAACAGACGCGGGGCAACCGGGGCTGCAGTGGCCAGGCGTCGGAGACGAACGCGGCCTCCGATGCCTTGCTACGGCCTTTCACCTCTACAATGCTTCGTCGAGAGACCCAGGAAGGAGAGATGCAAACATAGCGAAAATGGCCAGGAATCAGTCGGTAGGCTCAGGTATTTCACCTTCCCGTAGTCCAGGCGATGAGAGCAAGCGACTGGTGGTACTCACATTACAAAGAATACAGAGGTAATGGTGTTAGGAGTGAAAACCGGCGGAGCGTGAAGAAGATGCGTTTGGCAATAACGAACCCCGGCAGCATCTCAACATCATCCCCAACCACACAGGCCATCCGAATGTATTTAGGTACATGTATATGCCACGCCTTCTTATATGACGTGCGGTATATGGGTGTTATATATTGCCACATCATTCTATCATTAATGTTGCTCATACCTTGTCTTGCATTCTTCGCAAAGCTATTCATTGGAATTTTGAGAATGACAATCCACAAGCAAATGTCATGAAACAAAACACCCACAGCGCATGCCTTTTATGTTAAAACTTCTCAGACTAAAAAATTAAAAGTACGAACCAAAATCGGAAACCTCAAAATTATGTCATTTTTTTGGCGTGGCTTTGCACTATCTCCGAGATCGCCACACGCAAGAGGCCGCATTTCTACCAGAAAGCTCGCCTTCGTGCATAGCGTTCGCCGCCAATGTTTCCCGATAACCATTACGGTTGCATAAGCTGCAGTAGTTAGGAAGCGTGAGAAGCAGTCGGGGGTCTTTGAATACTATCGCGTTCCACTCTTAAAAGCGAAGCGTAAGCCACAGAGCACCCATACAAACTTAGAGAAGGGAAATTGTACCGTCCACTGTACAATGAAAATAAGTGTAGCGGTGGCCTTGTGAACTAAAATATGACACCGAGAGATGGCACTGGCAAATTCAAAACTACTATCATCATCATTACGTAGTGAGCAGTATGGCCGCTATGGTAGCGGTTCGTGGGGGTGCGACTGTTTTCACAACAAATCCGCGCAGAGGCGGGGTCTCGCCTCGATGACGTTTTACCATTTTCTTGTTTTTTCTTCCTCTCTGTTTGGTGGCGTTCCAACGCCGCCGTTGGAGCGGAGAACACGCTGGGCTGGTGGTGACTAGGCACCACTGTGGCTGCTGTTAATGGATCGATGGTATTCCTAAATAAACGCATCACTGTTTTGATACAAATATAATCTCACTATCAGGGAGGGAGCAGTCTACCTGACTGGAGCAGCATCTTTTTATTTGGGGTGTTTCGCGTGGGTACCCGTCACCGCGGCTTCCGCCGTGGCACCGGGGTACAACCGACCACACCGCCAAACAGAGAAGAAAAAAAGAAAACGGTGATATCAAGCGAAAAAAAAGTTTCAAGCCGAGGCGGGAATCGAACCCACATGCCCCCGGTCTCTAAGCGAGCGTCGTAACCACTAGGTCACAAGGCCACATTGTCTTTCTTTATTAAATGGGAGCAGAATCTTCAGCAACGCAAGAAACAAGGCGCTACAGGTACATACTCAAAAGTCAGGCAAGCATGTGCACGCGTCCAATAAAGGCATCCAGTCCGGCGCTGTTCCTTGAGCAGCGTTCACACTACGAACGTAGGCAGCAGATTCCCGAAAAAACGACCGAGTGCTTCGCAGTGGTTCAGCGTATCTGTCACACATTCTACTGAGCCAGAGATTATCTAGACCAACTACTATGAACATGTCATATGGTGGGTCACAGGTATCTTTAAAAGGTAAGAAACGAATTGTGTATGGTGGGATGTCTAAATCTTTTTTAAGTGTTCTTTGGAGAATGTCCCAGAAGAACACGGCATCCCTACAATCGACAAAACAGTGATCAATCGTATCAGCATGTGGACACAAACTGCAGTTTGTAGACCACGGCACGAAACAGCCCCTTTTTTTCTAACCAGGTTTTGACAGGAAGGGTTGCCGAATGTAAGTTAAAGAAAAAAGTTTTGATCCCTGGAGGAATGATCATTCGACGCACACGCTTAACTACATCTAAGTAGCAACCTTCGAAATAAGGCGCACGATAATGGGGAACAGGAAATAATGTGTCTATCAGTGCTGCAGAAATTTTTTTACGGGATGCAGTGAAAATATAATCCAAGCTAAAGCGAGCTGTAAGAAAGAGAAAGCCTTCGAAAACCCGTTTCAAGAAGCCCCAAGGAGCAGGTGGCGCATCTCTGACAGATGACGACACAACTATTTCTCGAAGGTAATTCATTAATCGAAGTTCTAACATCTGTCTTAGAAAAGGACTGTTTACATCACGAAAGAAGAATAACCGGGAGACAAGTTGCCTAACAAAAAGGTGAACTAGGACTAGACCACACAGCTACGCTTCCAGATAATGCGTCCATACGAACAGGGGTACAACCGACCGGTTTAAAGCCGAGGCGGGCGTCGTTACGTCATCGGGGCGAGGCCCCTCCCCTGCATAGATTTGTTGTGAAAACAGTCGCAACCGGTTCGTGAGACTCGTCGCGCTGCGCACTCGCTGGTTTTGGGTGTTTTGTTACCGCTTTCGGGGCGGTATTTGTGTGTACTGTACTCTAACATGACTGCAGATTTCCTTATTATGTCGCCAGGTGACCGAGAGGCCTCATCTGGCACTAAAACACTTCAAACAAGTAAGCTTACATTGTTTACTGTCAATGGTGAATGAAGCAGTACATGCTCACAATTTTAGTACGGCTCAGGAGACTTTGTCCGTCACTGAGTTTACAACATAAATAAACACACATAGCCATCTATTTAATGGAATCCAAAGCTGAAATCGCGCAAAGTTTTCTCATCGTGTTCGGCGTGCCGCTAAAGCAAGGGGAACAAAGCTTCAGACAGCGATATTTATGTTATATTGATTTATTACCCTCGTACTTGTATTGCGTACAGTGCGAAAAGCGCTAGGAACAAAAAATGAACACAGAATCTAGTGGCTAAGCAAAGATACTTAGGTAACTTTCTTTGACAATACAATTTACCCTGCTTTCACTAGATTTGCGAGCGTTGATATTGCAATTTTCTGTGCACAGAAACTACTGTTTGTGTGCTTTTTTCAGTGTAAGGGCCCTAGCAAACAACCTTTTGTTCACGGGAGGCAGGTGATCATTCACATAAATTGCCCTATCGGAGCTACCAGAGAAGCCAACATCAGAAGTGCTCGGACGGACCTTACGCGCTTTACGGACAAAGTCGTTTTTCTTGTCCCGGCAACAAAACCGCGTGAAAATGTTCTTTTCATCTGTTTTAGTTGAGACGCGATGAATTGTATCAAAGTCGCTGGGCGTTAGAGGACATTGAATAGCTTCACCCAACCGTTTCACAATGGCCGCACAGTTTTCTCCCTGAGCGACTGGTACGCCCCTAATTTCAACATTATTTACCCGCGAGTACTGCTAGAGTTCCGCAACTCCTCTAGTTAGAGCCTCATTTTGCGCAACAAGTTACTTGTTGGCTAGTGTCAATTCATCCTGTTTTACCTTAATATAATCAAAACTGTCACACAGAAATCGCACACTCTCACTTAGGTACGCATGTTCCCCGAGGCCTTCGTTAGCCAACTTCTCCTTAATTTTGACTGTTAAATCATTAGCGAGAGTGTCAAGACTAGAGCGAAGCAGTGACTCAAGTAATTCAATTTTTTTCGCCAGCTCCGCATTAGACGGCATGATTAGCAAAGGTAGCAAAAACACCCACGAAAAAAGTAACGTACAAGGAGGCAGCAGTCACGGCAAGAAGCAATACAACAATCGCGTGTAGAAAACAGACACCAACCTGCAGAGCAAGTAGGAATCAGTCAGCACAGGTTCTAGTTGCCGGAACCGCTGCCTCAAAAATAACCAACAAAAAACCACCTGCGTTCTGTTTTCCAGAAAGAGGGGTCTGCACCCCGATACTGACATTGAGTTGCAGGGTGAACACGTGCCCGAAAGAACAGAACATACATTTTTAGGCGTGATTCTAGATACGAAGCTTACATTTGTGGCACACATACGGTATGTAAGAAAGAAATGTATGAAAACAATGAATATTCTAAAAGTGTTGTCACGCACCGCTTGGGGTAGTGACACAAAATGTCTTTTGAATTTGTATAAGAGCCTCATGCTCACAAGATTAGATTACGGCACCATAGTGTACCATTCCGCTATGCCAAGCGCCCTAAGGATGCTGGATCCTGCACACCATCTAGGCATCCGCCTAGCCACTGGTGCCTTCAGGACAAGTCCTGTGGCAAGCCTTTATGTACAGGTGGACGTGTGGTCCCTTGACATGCAACGTTCCTCCTTAAGCCTCAACTATTTCCTGAAAGCAAACTCGAATCCGGAACATCCGTCCTTCTCAACCGTAAATGATATGACCAGTGTCACACTCTTTAATAACCAGCCGACATCAAGAGAACCCTTCTCACTGCATGTAAGGAAAATTAGTGAAGAAATGGACATCCCACTGCTTGAAAATACTTTGATGGCCCCAGCAAAGCCAGTGCCACCGTGGCTGTGGCAACTCATAGAGTGTGATACCTCGTTTGTAGAGGTCACAAAAGACGCTCCAGAGGCACACGTCCAGATGCATTTTCTAGAAATCCAGTTCAAGTACTCGTCCTGCACTCAGTTTTACACTGACGCTTTCAAGTCACATGCAGAGGTATCTTATGCAGTAGGCGGCCCATCGTTCTCCGAGTCCGATGTACTGCACCCGGAAACAAGCATTTTTACGGCTGAGGCCTATGCACTTTTATCGGTTGTGAAGAGTATAGGCAAATCAAAAATGAAAACATCAATATTATTTACAGACTCCCTAAGCGTCGTAAAAGCCTTAATGACTCTACATAGACACAAAAACGCTGTACTTATTGAATTATATTCTGCTCTGTGCAAAACATACATGTCTAACCAGCATATTATTATATGCTGGGTGCCTGGCCATAGAGGCATCGAGGGAAATGTCCTGGCTGATCAAATGGTCACACCAACTGCATCGCGAGCCCTTAACCCTACCGCTTTTATTCCTGTCAGAGATCTGAAGCCCTACTTGAGAAAGAAACTTCGAAGCCACTGGCAGCGCATGTGGGATGCCGAAGCGAACAATAAGCTCCACTTAATTAAGCTGCAGATAGGTCCCTGGCATCCCGTTACGGAAATACGAAGAACTAAGGTCCTATTCTCTCATCTGAGAATAGGACATACATATGGCAGCCACAATTTCCTCTTAACTAGCAATGACCTGCCAACCTGTGGTAGATGTGGAGAGAGGCTTACCGTGCTCCACGTCCTCGCGGAGTGCAGGGAAGCCGAAAGAGAGAGAAAAAGGCACTTTCCTCTAGCGTACCGGTACCGTGTCCCTCTCCATCCCGCTATGTTTCTTGGTGACGAACCTCTGTTTAACACCAAAGCTGTCCTGGATTTTCTGAGCGATGTTGTATTGCATGTTATTTGCCCAATAGTTTCGTAGCACATCCTCTCTCTAGATGATGTCGCCGCGATAGTAGTTTTGCATAGCACGTGCCTCCAGGCCCTAGCGCTTCAAGGGGTGTGTCAAGGCAGTAGAGCTTTTTGAAAAGTTTTATCTGTGATATACTTTTGTTTATCGTCATTATCTTGCAATTTGTTCTTTAGTGTTCATTAGTGCACCTTATTAGTCATTGCCATAATTTTATTACATATATGTTTTACGCATTTTACTGCGACTGTTTTTGGGCCCTTTTACAGCCATGACACATATATCTTTCGCAGTTCACCGCTCCATTGTCAACTCATGAACATTGGCCTGGCACTCTTTGGACATACCTGGCCCTTGCGCCATTAAACACCATACATCATCATGAACGTCTGGTGATACTGAAACTATGTGCAATATTCCAAATTGTTTGAAACAATAAATAAAATGTATACCTCAAAAATGTGTATTTTTGTTTGAATATATCGTCCTTGCGTGGCATGAAAATACATTTGACATTAAATAAATCGTACAATCTAGTTTTGACAAAAATGTTTTCATGCAAGATAACCTTAACCCCTCTTGTGGCTTAAAAACAACTGTGAGCTTTCTGAGATGGTTTATAATATTCACATCGAATGCAAACCCAAATTCAATTCATGTGTCACAAGTACAACTTAGAATTGTCGTAACGCTATAAATTTTAAATTCGTAAGCATTTTTATGCCTACAGAACGAGGCAACCCGCGCGTTCGTCTGTCACGTACGACGAATCGCTATAAGCTAATGTAGAAAACAAAATAAGTTGGAAAGGTGCTGCGTTTAAAAACTACGACCCCACGCTCGGAATCCGAGCGGCTTACCCCCTCGGCAAAACACCCACTCTTGCCGAAGGTGAATATATCTGAACCATATGAATGTATTGTACTGCTGGCACAAAACAAATGGGAAAGACACAGATGGTGCTACAGTACACACGCTGCAACGATGTTGGCGGCACGGTTCGGCTCATAGTGGAGGGCAGGGTCCCGCTGAAGGCTGCGGAAGCGGCTCTTCAGCAGCCCAATGCACCGCTCCAACACGGGCCGCATGGCAGCACATGCACTATTGTACCTGCCTTCGGCATTGTGCGTCGGAGGATTGCTTGGGACCGGAGTCCGGAGCCATGGTCTCAGAGCGTAGCCAACGTCCCCTGCGTGATCATCAAAATGTTATTAAATCATATCTGTCTGCAGAAGGTTGAATCAGTGACACCTGGGTTATGTAACATACGCCTACTACAGTGAGGCTGTAATAAAAGAATGTACAGGCCGAGCACCTGACGCTGCTGTAATCAACACATGTTACAATAGCTGGTACATAGAAAATAGTAATATGTATCATACAGCAAGGTGGCTGTCCAGGCGAGTAGGTCTTCATTTTTGAATATCAGCGAAAAAAGAATGTGACAAGACATGCGCTGTAGCTCAACCTGCACATAATCATCATGCTAGCGCGAGGGCTTCAGAAGCCCAGGCGAAACGTCAGCGAAGAGTCGTGGACACCCAATTAAGGGAGCGCGATGTTGAGGCCAAACGTGAGCGTCGTCTTGCCCTCTAGGAACCCGACAACGGTGGTGCACGCCTCGGCGACGCTAACGTCAACTTGCCCGGTGCGACGGCCAGGTTTCCAAGCGAATTTCTCAACCGGAACGCTCATGATAGACGTGTTCGGTTGGGTGATGCCCAACGACGATACGCCCGTTCTCATCGTGGGGGCAATATTCACTACAGCAGACCCACCATAGTCGCTGGCTTCCATCTTCTCAGAATTTTTTTTTTTGGCTTCTACTGCTGAACTGCGCACGGTCTTGGTGCGGAATCGTTTTATTACTTAGCAAAAATGATTGCCAACCATCTTTAACAAGCCTCCACCAAATCTGTGCCACATGAAATTTCATAAAATAGACGCAAGACGACCGGTGATGTGAGGAAATGTTTATGTTGTTCTATATAAATGCTCGTTCCGGGATTTTTGTGCATTCATCCAACGTTGTGGCACCAGGTATAGCAGCAGTAGTTTACGTATGAAGCTCCACCGGACAGCATCAGCAGAAAAAAAGTTAATTACAAGCGTGTATTATTTTAGTATTTAGACAATATAGGAATACTGCGTGTAGAGCCGAAACGTGCGAAAGCGGTGAATGAGCGGCATTATGAACAAAAGCAATTCGCTTTTACATAGATGGTGTAAAAAATAAACGACTCGTCCCAAACCATACTTAAAATACGAATAAAACATCTGATTTCCAAGCATTTTCCCGTTACTTGGCCTTATTTCGTGCAATATAATAGCACAACTACACGGGCGACTGCACGTTTCCAAAACAACTTGGCATAAGCCGACGCGATGGTACGTTACGTACACAGAGATGGCCAAAACAGGCTCCCAGCCAGACCATGCTACTCGCTTACAGAATGCCGTGCTCGCACTCAAGACAAATGCGTGGGTTCAAAGCCTGTTTTAAGTCGACCAGAAGAACGAATTTTCAAGTGACAAGTTCCTGGTTTTGAGCTCCCCGGTGTTATCATTTGCGCGTTCTGCCGGCGCAAGCAACACACTCCCGTGTTATCACTCTTGGGAATCACTCGTCGCGTTTTCGACAAGCGTGAGTAGGAAAAGAAGGTACATGTTGTATGGGGGCCATAAAAAGCGTCAAAAACTTGTCCCACTAATATTCAGTACAGGCGAAACTAAATCTGTCCCCAAGACCAAGCTGTTTTTCGCTAACTGCGTCACAACGCAAGGCGCGGCGGGCGTGCCGCAAAAGTAATCCAAAAATTAACGAAATAATTACAATAATGTTAGGGGGTCAGAGAAAGCGTCAGAAACGTGTCCTAGTAAGATTCAGTGCACGCGAAACTGACTGCGTCACACGGTCGAACTGCTTTTCGCTAACTGCGTCACAAAGGCGGGTATGGCGGAGCGTCCAAAAAAAAAAAGAAAACTACCGAAATAAGTTACAATAATATTGGGGCTGGTAGGAGGCGTCGCAAACATGTCCCAGTACGATTAATTATCTCAATTTAACTGCGCCAGCACGCCCGAGCTGTTTTAACGCGAAAGCATCATAAGCCCCATTACGCGAAAATCCGGCGTTGTCGGCGGCATGACCGAAAGATCGTACCAATAATGGCCCACGGCGCGAAGAATAAAAACACGCCAGAATTGTTCGGAGTGATGTCAAATTTGTCACGTAGGTTTCTGGAAACAAAGTCAGTTATTGGAAATTAGACAGAAATTGGAAATTTCTGTCTAGCTGGAAATCGAACCCGGGCCTCCAGGGCGCGAGACGAGCACGTTTCCACAACGCCACGGTGACTCCACAATTACGCTTCACTAAAGTTGTGCATAGTGCGTGCTTCATTGGAAACGGCACGTCAGTGCTTCCGTCACTGCCACCCACGTGTCACTTGCTCTTCGGATTTCACCGGCGTTGTGTCTACGGCAATGCACTCTTGACACCAAATCATGAGTGTATAAAATGAGGTGTGCCTAGGGCGTGCGTCAAGGCACATTTCACGTCGCAGCCTCCCGCATGTCACTTTCTCTTCGGATTTCATTGTTGCTGTGTCTACTCCATGGGATGCTCTCCGAAGCGTCTAGTTCAGCGGCAGCTGGGAAACGTGGTCGCCCACAGCATTTCTATGCCTACACAGCGAGAAAACCCATCCGACTTTCCGTCGGTCCGTCCGTCCGTCACGTAAGACAATATCTATATCAACATAGGGCCCGCAGCAGCGAGATAAGTGACCTTTGAGCTACCTCTCGGTTCAACGCGAACTGCGGATGGCGCGCAGTTTAAGTCTGGTTCGAATTCTGAGGAAGATGTGAAAGAAGACAGCTGTATTAAGGCAGCATCGAATTAACAAACACTGCAGGCTACGTTGCTGCCTAAACAACATGGTGGCTGAGCAGGATCCTTCATTTCAAATACATGTAGAACGCAGAAATGCTCACGTGACATTTCTAAAATTTGGCTTCGTTCCATGTTTTCGATTTCGTCATTCACGTGCTTTTTCCCCTTCGTCATACTCTGTTCCTTTCTTCGCGTCAGTAATGGGGTTAAGCTATTCGGCTTGTTTTGTTTGGTCGAAAAACTATGAGCCTTTGCATTTCGATGCTATTTCAATAACTTCTCTTAATTACTTCACCAATAGGTCACAGTGTGGTAAACTTGATCACATATACGTAATCCTAGGTCAGTGAAATTTGGTGTAGCACAGAAAAGTAGACGCGGTCATCACCATGCTTGATCACGTGGTGATGCGTCCATGGCTTGCCTCCTTTGCTTCTGTTGCCTCTGTGTTTACAATGAATGTGCATAACGCCGGTGTGGCTAAGCAAGCCCCTCTTTTTGGAGGATATTGTTGACGGTGACTGGGTGGACGGCACGAAGCTTTGGCCGCAGCTTCAGATGACATGTAAAAACGTTTTCGGAGCTCATTACGCTTTGTACTAACGCCGCCACCAGCGTACACGGTGCTGGTAGTATAAGTACGGCGTGAAATGTATTCCAAGCTTTCCAAACTTTCTGCTTCTGAATGAAATCATGATCAGGGTCTATTGTTCTTCGTTCTTTATTTGCCAATCACACTAATGCAGCGGCTTGTCATGTTTCTGACTTAGTAACGTTCCTCAGTGTAATCCCTGTTCGATTGCTTATTCTCTGAATAATTTCTCGCTCATGTGCACAGTTTCGGTACACTTTATCTTGCCGCGAACAATGCTTGGAACGTTGATGGACTGCACTTTGTAATAGCTTGTAGCAAAGACGTAATATCTCTACTCACTCCCTTACTCTCTTTACCGTCACGAAACGTTCAGTTTCAAACATTCGGGCGCTTTCGGTGCAGTTGTCACGCATGCTTCTGAGCATTGATTCAAGAGGGTTCATTCACTTATTCTTGATACGTGGGCGATGTAGTAGGCATAATTTGCGTGCAATGTGGGGTGGATGCTTGTAGGTAAAGTCAGGAAGTGACAATATTCCTTTTGTCACTGTGTGACGAGCGGCCCACTCTTGCCGAGATTCCAAGGTTGAAGCTCTTTCTGTGATAATTACTTATACAGCGTTGGCGGATGAGCCATTTTTTTATCCTCGAAGGCTGCAGTACATCTCAAAGTGCCGGCAACACGGGCAGATGCAGCAGTGGTCCATGAAATTGGCAACACAAATTAATTCCATTCCTTCAAAAAATTACGGGCGATGCTTAAAACTTTCGAAGAATGGGAAGGTGAAAGCCTAGTTGGACCCACGGCGATGTGGAATGAAGCTCTGATCCAACGCGGCGACGTATAAAAGGCGCGCGAGCGCGCTGCGAGCGTGCTTCCGCTAAAGACCCTATATAAGAAATTGCGCTACTGAGCACGAGATCGCGGGATCGAATCCCGGCCGCGGCGGCCGCATTTCGATGGAGGGGAAATGCAAAAACGCCCGTGTGCTTGCGTTGTAGTGCACGTTAAAGAACCCCAGGCGGTCAAAATTAATCCGGATACCTCCACTACGGCGTGCCTCATAATCAGAACTGGTTTTGGCACGTAAAACCCCATAAAGAAGAAGTATATAAGTACCGCCATCCTTTGATCAAAGCCGCTTCTCTCTCTCCTGTATCTCCGATTGGACGATGAAAGCGCACGCTTTCACTTCTTTATAGTTAGTTTTTTTTTTCCGCCTCAGAGCCATGTTGAAAGTCACACTGCGCAGCCGCAGTCGCCGGCGGCGCGGTGGCGCGCGCCCGGCCTGAAAGCTTCAACATGGACTTTCTAGTTGCGCCACCGTCGACTTGCTTGCGCAAGCAAAAATTAAAGAAAAAAAAAGAGCTTTAGGAGAGGAGATGGCGGAGGAAAGAGTACATGGCGGTACTTTTACTATTGACCCTTTTCACGGAGCAGTTTGCTCTAGAGGAACGAGATGGCGCTTTCCGCCGCGCGCCATACGCTGCCTCAGCGAATGCGCACGAATACGAAACCATTACTGCTTCTACCCTGCTAATGCGCGATCGATCAGCTGTCGAAAATGCAACTGGGTGTGCGCTAATGCACTGTGCCCAATTCCGACTGCAAAATGTGTAACGATAAAGGCAAGACGTGTGCGGTAGTTCGATGCAAAAATAGTGATTCACATATTAATGAATGGAATCAACCTGTGTCGCCGCTGCTATATACATAAGGACTGCCTGTGTTGCCGCCCTTCGCGAAGCACGGCTTTCCTCAAGGATAAAAAAATATAATTCATCCGCCTGCGCTTTATTGCTAACCTCCAAAGAAAGGACTTCAACTCCCAAACGTCGGCACTTGGGAGTGAGTACCACTCGTTACAAAATGAAGTAGTGCCATTTACTGGTATAGTAAGTTTCCCGCACGTTATCTACACACATCCACCCTTACTCGCACGAAATCATACGCCCACCCTATCGCCAACGTGTGAGTGAATAGGCGCACACTTGAATCAATGTGCCGAAGCATGAGTGACGGCGACTACACTGACAAGACACGAATATTGGAAGCTTGATGTTTCGTGACGGTCCATAGATTAAGCAAGGGACTAGCGATAATACGTCTTTGCTACGAGCTACCGCAAAGTACAAAACATTTAGATTCCTAGCTTTGTGCGCAGCAAGAACAAATTTATCGCAGCAGAGCACACCCGCGAGTGATTACGCTGAAAATAAACAATCAGATAGTGGCCGCATCGAGGAAATTTACTGAGTCAGAAATATGATAAGCCCCTGGTTCGAAATGTCTGCCAAATAAAGAACACAGAGCACTGATCCCGATTTAATTTATAAGCGGAAAGTTTGGACAGCTTGGAATACATTTCTAGCCCCGCTTTTAGTAGAAGCACCGTATACGCTGCTCGCGCCGTTTGGACAAGGCGTAATGAGCTCTGAAAGCACTTACATGTCCTCTAAAGCTGTGGCCAAAGCTTCGTCGTGCACGCAGTCACCGTCTACGATACGCGTCGAAACAGAGGTTTGCTGCGCCGCGCCGGCGTCACGCGCTTCCATTGTAAACGCGGAGGCAACGGAGGCGCCTGAGGCAAGCAATGGACGCGTCACCACGTGATCAAACATGGCAGCGCCCACGGGAGCGCCGCGAAAAGGGTCAATATAGGGACTTTAGCTTCCGCCGGTTCTACGGGCGGCGGCGCTGACATTTCCTTCCTCCTCCCCAGCGCTGCAAGCGCGCTTCCCCTCAATGCCCCTACTGCGCGGCTGCTGACATTTCTTCCTGCTACCCAGTGCCACCGTTGCCTATTTCCTCAACGCCCTCCGGCTTTCCGCGTGAGGGACAGTATGGGAACGCTAGCACAGAATTACATTTGTAAACGTTAGCGCTGGCCCCATTACTCTTATCCGGATACCACACACCGCCTCATATTTACTGTAGCCCCAAAGTCGTCTATATTGCATTATTGCCGCGCTTCGCTTCCCGTTTATTTTACGATAAGCGGCGTCGGATCTCGCTGTGGTAGAAGACAAATATGCGAGCAGTGGCACGAGCGCGAGGCAAACGCGAGGCGCGAGGCAAACTCGCTCACTTTTAACAGCGGAGCTGTTTAAGCCGGCCGTAATGTGTGCCGCCTGCCACTGCGTTGCCTAGCAACCACCTCGTGGAGCGTGGCGTGCTATGCTCGGGAGAGAGAAAGAGAAAATGAGAGCGAGAGAGTGAGAAAGAAATTGTAGCAGCACCAACGAGGCAACGCGCAGATGTGCTGCCGATGCCATCCGCGCTTCCCCAGTTTCCCCGCATTAGCGCTGAACGTTCGCGGTGTCCGTGACTACAGCAGGCGCCTCTGGCTAAGGGTTCGGCTGAGCTCCCACCAGCTGAGCGCTACTGCGCATGCGCCGTGCCATCATTCCCGCGTGTCGTCTGCTGCACGCCGCCCGTACACTGTGCATAGCTTTCGCCCCACTTCCCCTACGTGTTCTCGGACTGCAAATGCTTCGCGAGGCGTTCCCCGATGCCACGGACCACGAGGAAATGCTTATACACTTTGTATAACTTAGCATCACTTGGCATTACTTCGTCAGAACTTAGCCTCACTTCGTATAGCCAGGACCAGCGAGGAACCGATCCGCTCCGCTGTGTCTTTAGCCTTGCTCCACTAGTGCAGGCTACTCCGATTTTCTTCTGCACGACACCGCGACCTCGAATTATTGAGATTTAAAGGGGCCCTGAACCACCTTTTGTAGAAGTAGAGAAAACATTTGAAGTGAAAATATGCTATTTCAAAAATACTTTGCCGCAAAAAGTACTTCAATGTGTTCAACAGAAGCGGAGTAATTGGCAATCAAACCCAACCTGCGCTGTGCTCCCCCTACTTTCTTCAATGCCTTGCACTGCGAAGGCTACGGCGGAGTGGGGCGGGGCCAGAACGCTCTGCCTTCAAAACGTCACCGTGGCGCGCAGTTCACATTTTTGATTTCGGCGTCTACGCCACGCTCAACGTAAGCCACACGCGGTTGCCCTCGTAGAGCTGCAGTGCGCTTAGCCAGTGGACTCGTGGCGGCAGAACGCGGCGGCGGCGGTGTAACCGACCGCAGCGAATAATAGCAGCCGCGTATTGGAATGTGCTTTATTGCGCAAAAAAGCACACAGAAGAGAGTGAGGATCATGGCTCTGTTGAAACGAGGGCGTTTGAGAGAATGGCGACTTCGCGCTCCGCTTGCGAGCTCCACGCACTGCGTACGACAGCAAAACATGGCTGAGATGTTCGCCGCAGCGTATGCTACCCGCGGAATATTTTATTTCACCAAGCCCGAGGGCTGGTTCAGGGCCCCTTTAAGGCTTTCGCCTTAATATAACATTGACTATTTTTGCAGCCATTGCACACGTCTTTCCTATATACCGCTTCAACAATGCACCATGTACAGAGCGCAGTGCGTTAGCCAACAGTCAGTTGCATTTTCGACAGCTCATCGCATAGTAGCACGGCAGAACGGATGATGGTTTAGTATTCGCGCGCTTTCACCAAGGCAACGTCCAGCACGCCGCCGGAGTGTGCACCTTGTTCCACTGGAGCACACTGCTCCGCGAAAGGGGCCTACAGTTTTCAGCGAAAAGGGCCTACATGTTCCGAATTCAGAGCTACTGAAGTTCACATAGAGTATTTCAATACACAGACGATGCAGCATTGACTCTTGAGGCTAGTGCTATGACATAGGAATGGGAACTTTGCAAGCGGACATCAGCAAAGCAGTTGTCTAGCTAGTTCTCGCAGAATCCAATATTTATAAATCTCCAGAAAACAAATTACACAAGCGTTAAGAATACTCATCAAGCGATTTGGTTCTCTAAACAACTATTTTTATCCTCATCCAATTGTTATCTATTAAATGTACTTGTCTCTCATTCAGTATTTCAGTATTCAGTATTTCAGTATTTTCTTTTATCAGCACTTGAAGTGAAACCACTATATTGAAACCACTTTCTAAATATACAAGAGCCACGGCGGCCATGGTGTACCATCTGAGACGAAAGTACCGGGTTTATCTTATGTGTATAATCTATACGTCTATGTTAGAATCTCCTGCTACATATGGATGGAATTACATTACGCGGTAATTGCTCAGACTATAAGATGCAAGTATTAGGCTCTCTAACAAAAAACAAAAAAAAAAAACTCACAGATTAACTTACGGGACTTATCTGCAGATCAGCCACCATTAAAGATAAGGTCGGCGTTCCTAGGAGCGTCGTTTGTTCGGGAAGTTTTATACCTCATGGTACTTACACGCTATAAATACAAAATAACTACACACCACGGCAAACAAGGACGTCACACTGCACACAACAGAACGGTATATCAAACTATGTGTTTACTAAGCACTACTGTAAGAATGTGCGAAGCATCTATATACGAGATCTATTTACCGAGCTTCACGGTAACATCTTCTGCATTGTTATAAAAAATGATCAAAGATATTATAAACAGGCTTGCGCAACTGTAGGCGTTCTATACATATTTGAGCTTTTTCCTTGACTGACAAAATTTGTTAATTGTTTTTCGTTGAATTAAATATTTGTGGGGAGGAGGAGCAAGAAAGGGAACGCAGTGAGGTTAACCAGAATAACGAAACATTTGTGAATGCTTCAGCTACCTATAGTACACAATGCATTCATCTTTCTCGTTATAAATATAAACTCAGCGTGCTGACCTCCACCTACGACCTGATCTGCCAAACAAGCGCATTGTGCTTTGACGAATCAGCATAATGTATGTATATATCGAATTGAGTAAAACTGTATTTTATTGTATTGTGTCATCGAAACGCTTAGTTTGTTCACGCCACAGGAATATTTATTATGCTGCGGAGTAGACGCGCAAACAAAGTCAGCTCAAGGACATTTTGACTGCCTCCTCGTTGCTTTGGCGTTTTCGAATGTACATTTTGGGTAGCAGCATTAAAGTCGGATTAATGAAGCTGATAGCGGCTCGGGGACAATGGGATTTCTGCGCTGTGTATTGCTGACATCTCGATATACGGCGGAATGGCAATGATATAACCACGACAGCCAGAGGGCAACAAGAGGACGACGATAACATGACCATAATATGACGACCAGCATACGAAGACGATGGCGCGGTGACAACGGCATGACGGGAATCGGATGACGGAGCTTGAATGACGATATGATGGACTGGATGATGGACTGGTATGACAATGAATGTATGGCGCCGTAATGACAACATTGGCAGAGTAGCGCCGTCATAATCACGACTGAACGTAAGTGAGCATACTTACGAGGGAAGGAACGACGAAGGAATTACGTCAGTGGAACGAACAAGGTGGGTCGACGACGATCGAACAAGCACGACGACGTTATAAAAACATATGCGTGACGACGTGACGCAATGGTGATGATTCCTTGAAAATGGAATCATAATCACGGTTTGATAGCCACTGCACGATTACTACGTTTTGACAAAGAAGGAATGATTCCGATACAACGACGGTAGTTTGCAATAGCTGTGTTTCGTTAGTTGTGATGCACGGAGGACAACGCTATCCGGTGGTATTAGGGAGAACTTTGCTCTGATTCCCGTCACCGAACAACACTGCTCGCTCATTGGTGAAAATACATGCGGGTTCGCGTGTACTTCTACCAATGAAAGCACCTTCTCGCGCCTCTACATAGCAACATAGCTAACCGTGCGGTGCCGAGCAACGAGGGAAGAAAACCTAACCCTTTGAAAATAAGAGCTTGCTTAAACAAATGAAACGATATTCACAGCGACGAGAATGTCACTACTACGTGCACCATGAATACTACTTAGCCTGAAGGTTTGTCATGAAAACATCTGCTGGCGCTCACTAACGACATCTTAGTAAAGGTGAGCAGACAGCTAAATGAAAGTAACTTGACAACCTAGACTAATGTATTGACTTCCCTTGTTTTTCGTAAAGTTTCTGTTACGTCAGAGCATTGGTGACTTCCCCGTTAAAAGGTTAAATAAATTATTGCAAAGACAGCTCTCTGTACGAAATGGCTGGTGTTCGTGAACAACTTCTGCAAAAATTTTCAATTAGCATTCTTTTCGCCAATCGCAATTGTTTCTAACATGTTCGGATCTATGACGCCACCGCGCCATTGCTATCTGTGGCCTTGGCCACTAATCGGGACGCATGATGAGAATAAAAAATGAAACGGGACGTTAAAAAATGGCCTGCAGCTGTACAAAGGTTTGAAGGTTGCCATGGCCATATCCGTCACTCGTTCATTTTTAGCAGCAACATAACAATAGAAAGAGAATAAGCCTCTAACAATGGCAATAGAACTACATGCCTGCCAGCCACAAAGGGCAAAATGCTTGTCCGGAAAAGTGAGTGAACACTTGCCATTCACATGAGATGACTAGATGCCCTGGAGCGACTGATATAAGAAATCATTGACTTATTTTTCCTGAGCACACATGACCAAAATAAGCTTTTCCTCAGCATTAAATTAAATTCTGTGTGGATTATTTGCAACATCCATGAACATTGCTCACTTAAACAGGAGGTCGGTTCGGATCAAAAGCCTTTGCCTAGATAAATTCGTCATAAAATTTTCGGTTGGTTTTCTGTTATTACGTTAAGTGAAACCTGGAGCTTAGGCACTCGTGGCACATTTAGGCAGCGGAATTACAAAACGTATTACCTGATTTTATTAAAAAGTGGTGGTGGTGGCGGTGCATTCTTGGTGCCTAATGGCGTTGAACGCAATATATTACAATATTATAGTGCCATTACACCTAACTGTAAAGTGTTTTCTTTGTGTACTGGGCATATATTGTACGCTGCAGTATCTATGTTTAGTGGGCGATAACGCTACGCAATGTGTTATGGCACACCAAGCAGAGGTACTGCAGCAGTTCATGTACTTCTATTCGATAATTTCTTGTCATATATTGCCACCAATAGAGAAGTTCTTCTTGTCAAAGTCCAGAGAAGCATTGCTTTGTAAACTACTTTAGCTTAAAATGAGATTTTAAGCGTAATTATTGTGCCAACTCCGGTGACATACAAGCCAGTACACTCTAGAGTTGTTCATTATAAACTCCACGTCGAATGTACAAGTGGGTGCTGTTTATCGTTCTCTTAGCGATAATATACCAGGGTTTATGTCGTCCTTTGGCAGCTCGAGCAAAAAAAAATAACGTTCATCTCTTGAAAATTACGTTTAGCTGGCAAAAAGACTAATGCCGTTGATTTAGGAGTAAGCCTATCTTTAAAGTTCTCTGTAAAATATGCAAAACAAAATGGCATTATTACAATCAATGAGAACATGTTCAGTGTTCTGTGCTGTTTTGCACAGAATGCACATGCTTCCCCATAGCACACAAATCTTTTTTCCCCTTCAACCTCCTCTTAACAGACAAGGTTCCAATGTGAAGCTTGAAGAAAAATGTTTTAACATTCACCTCTATCCACATCTTCTTAACCATTTCGACCACGTCATTAGGCAACTAAGGCGGGTATTTGCCATCCAGCACGTCATGGTCGCTAGAGAGGTCGAGGTCGCCAGAGCTCAAGGGTTCCTGGCCACCTCCCACCTATACCGACCTAACGCATTTTAAGTCAAATTAATTTCCATTTTCTCTATCTCTCACTCGTGCCACCACCTACTAGCTGTTTTAGGTGGCCGTCACGTGCTCATTATGATGACGATATCTATACTATGGCACATAGCCACAACGCAGGCAGTACGTAGCATTCCATTGCCAACAGTCTCTTCGATATGATCGTCGCGTTTTCATGATGTTTAGGGATTTCCAATTATGGTGATGACACATAATATGACACATGCCCGCAACGCAGGATTGACCAGAATGATATCAGTGCATATTGTGCTATAAACTGACTTTTCCATATATATATATATATATATATATATATATATATATGTGTGTGTGTGTGTGTGTGTGTGTGTGTGTGTGTGTGTGTGTGTGTGTGTGTGTGCGTTGGTTGCTAGCACGGGTGAACAGCAATGAGACCGTGAGCGATGAGTTCCAAACAAAGACTAAACTTTTATTATTCTCTCACGAGACACGGGGAGGCGCATAGGCCACCAGACTTGTCTTTCAGGTGCTTAACGTGGTGTTCAAGAGTGGCGCTATAAACTAGCCATTTAAACGCGGGCCAGTTATAGCGGCGCACGGATGGCGTTCATTACAGGCCCATGTTGATGACAATTAATTTCTATATTATAGCGCATACCACCAACAGGCGATCAGCCAAGAAGCGGCGGCACATTTAAAATAAGAAGATACAAAGAAATGCAAGAAAATTTGATATTTGTCACACTGCGTAGCACCGGTGAGCGAAAGCACGTACGTGGGCCAGTAACATTTACGCCAAAAGCGCAGATATATCATGGACAACCTTATAGAATTTCATAAGGTGCATCACGAAAGCTTCACTTCGCATAGATTCCAAGTTACGCGTTCAATCTACATGATACCTTTGTGAGCGTATACGGGAAAGATACTCTAAGTCTTCATTGCATTCCCAACAGGAACACATTTGGCTATTACGTTTTCCGATTCTGTATAAGAAGAACTTCGTGTAGGCTGTGCCGACACGTAATCTATGTACGAGTAAGATCGATTTTATAGTGCAGTTGGCCTAGATCGGTATGCATCAACTTCATAAGTGGATATCTCCTGAATAATGTGCAACACTGCGTGCTACCGTCAGATGGATGGCAATTTTCTCTTGCGGGCTTCCCCACAACTGATTGGCTATATGCAGTGTTCCTGTCCTCCTAGTTGTCCATCAATTCGGCCTCACACAGCAATCTGCAAGCCTCTATGTTTAGTCGAGGAGGCAGAGCATCTGCTCTGGAAAGAAGTTGGTCCCGATTTTAGTCCCCCCCCCCCCCCCCCCCCAACAAAATAAGGACGAATTCATATTCAACTGCGAAGCCTTCCATCTGCGAAACACGCAAGGGTTTCCTTTGCAGCCACGTTCTACACTCACATGCATCACAATTTTCCCTTTCATGCACTATATATATATATATATATATATATATATATATATATATATATATATTGCGTGCTTCCACACAGCTGGTTTTTCATATTCAGTGTGCCTGTGCTTCGAGTTGCCTACCAATTCGGCCTGACGCAGCTATTTACTAACCTCGCTGTGCTCAGGTGGCACAGCGACCGCCCCGGAAAGGTCCTGGACCCGCTGCAGTGGCTTAGCAGTCACGGGATAAGATCCAGGCCGCGGTGGTTGTTTTTCGATGGGGGCAAAATGCTAAAACACCCGTGGCCCGTGCATTGGGGGCATACTAAGGATTCTCTGGTGGTGCAAATGAAATCATAGTACTCCTATATGGCGTGCCTCATAATGAAATCGTGCTTTTGACGCGTTAGCCAGAATTTATTTTAACATCTGATCTCTCACACGAAGCTTCGTCGTGGTAAGCCACAGACTGAGACGGAACGGCTACAGCGCGAGACGCCACAGCAGAGCGAAGAGCAACATTCAATTTGAATGTCAATTCTAAAAAGTATTTGTCTAATAATCATGAGAATCATAGCTCAGCCGGCATGTCAGCTCTAGCCAACGTGAGAAACCTATAGGCTATAGGCGAAACCTATATGGCCCAATGACGGTCTAAGGTTGACAGCGGCTCGCCAATGTGGACAGTGTCATTCTTATTCCTGGTCACGCTGGCGGCCACCATCTTTGTGGTGGGATGAGCTCGGGAACACAGGAACCTACATCTTACAAAGGTTAGTGCATTTGTTTTGTGCTTGTTGCAGGTGTTGTAGGGTGCGAAGTGGGAGTTTATTTGAAAACGGTGCATAAATGTTTCAGACTTTTTAAACAAACTTTTGTTTGATGAACTAAATTGCTGATAAGGCCTACGTGAATATGTGGGAGATTGATGATAGAAAAATAGGCAACAAATTGCTCTTGTAAGAAATCACCACTTAGATCACTACATGATAAGAACAGCGAGCTGCTTTACATCGCTTCACGTATTTGTGTGTCACCGCCAATACAACCAGTTGCTGTCAGTTAAACTCAAGCATTCACCTCAAAAATACTATTATGTGTCGAGTATGCAGTACAGTGGCGATTGTCGTTTAATTTCTAGAGTTTGTGAAACCTAACACCTAACTATGACAATCGTTGTGGCGTGTAAAGCTGTCTCGTTAGAACGGTAATCTATAAAATCATTGGAAAGGAGCACTACAAGCTAGAAAAATGAAATATGTCTGAACTTGCGCTGGCAGTTAGGACATTTCATAAAGTTATAAGGGGCTTGTCTGTCTAAGAAAGCTATTTCTCTGTTCAATATATACTCTCCTACTGCAATCAACCATATTTATTTTATTTATTTTTATTTTATAAATACTGCAATCACCATGCGGTGATTTTAGCAGGGCGGTACAAACATAATGAATACATTGGTATGTACAGAAAATGCAAAAGGTAATAACAAAACTGTTATTTAAATAAATACAAAGCATACAGGTTGGGAACATGCAACGTTACACTAAAGAAGTAAAACACTGTCACTGCAAACATGGTACAAACAAAATAATGTCACTGTAAACATGATAAGAAAGAAGTTAATGTTGGCGCAGAGACGACGTCATTTTTTAGCTGGTCCCAGTCCACTATTGTGCGCGGGAAAAAAGAATACTTAAAAGAGTTGCTGCGTGAGGAAAAAGGAGTTATAGTGAAATTATGTCTGCCGAGTAGCGTATCCGGAGGAGAAGGCTACGATCTTTGTTATGTCCATCTTATAATGCCCCTTTATTAGTTGATACAAGAACTTCAATCGTGAACAACGATTTATTTGTGCCAAAGAAGGAAGATTAGCCCGGTTTAAAAGTTCTGTAGCAGAAGTTCTCGTAAATGAGTTATAAATAAAACGCACGGCTCTTTTTTGAACCTGTTCTAGTTTGGCAATGTTAGTTTTTGTAAAAGGGTCCCATATAACTGCAGCGTAATCTAAAATGGGCAGTACAATGGATTTGTAAGCCAGGAGGCGAACAGAAGGGGAGGAAAACTTAAGAGCTTGCCTTAGGAAAAAGAGTTTACGGTTAGCGTTTGTAGTTACATAATCAATATGAGTATTCCAATTAAGATCGTTTGAAATCCACAGCCCTAAATATTTACACTTACTAACTTCAGAGAGGAAAGTGTTATTAATACTGTATTCAAACTGCAAAGGTTTCTTTTTATGTGTTATTCTCATGAAAACTGTTTTTTCAACGTTGATCACCATCTGCCATTCGCGGCACCAGGAAGCAACCTTCTGAAGTGCACGGTTAAGCAATAATTGATCCAATTTGGTGTTGATTTCGGAGTACAAAACACAATCGTCAGCAAAAAGTTTGATGTGAACTGGAATATCTCGTACAATATCATTGATGTATATGAGAAACAAAAGTGGCCCTAACACCGAACCCTGGGGTACTCCAGAATCCACCGCTACTGATGCAGATAAACTGTTACGAAAGGATACAAACTGTTTTCTGCGGGTTAGGTACGCAGCGATCCATTAAATTAACTGATCATTTTTTAAAACATTATGCAATTTATAGAGCAGCTTTTTGTGAGAAACTTTGTCAAATGCCTTAGAAAAATCTATTAATATATAGCGTCGATTTGCGTACAATTGTCAATTGATGTTGCAAAATCGTGGATTGTTTCTGTCAGCTGAGTACACGTCGAGAATCCTTTTCTAAAACCGTGTTGATAATTGCTTAAAAAGTTATGGTTATCAAGAAAATTTAGCATTTCAGTATCTATCAGTAGCATTTCAGTATGTGTTCGAGTAATTTGCAAGCTGTTGATGTTAGTGAAATCGGATGATAGTTGTTAATGTTCTTTGTCCTTCCACTTTTATGTAACGGTTTGATTCTGGCTGTCACCCAGTCATTCGGTAGTTCACCGTCGCGTAATGATTTATTAAATAAAACATGCAAATACTGGGACACCCACTCGGCATATTTTTGAAGAAACGAATTTGGGATGTTGTCTGGCCCTCGGGACTTCTTTACATTCAGTTTTAACAGCATAATGAAGATACCTTGTTCTGAGATTATGACGTCTGGCATACGTGGCAAGGAGACATCAAAAGAGGATAGGGCATCATCATCTTTAGTAAAAACAGATTTAAAGTGGTCGTTAAATGAATTGGATATTAATTCAAAATTATTTACAGGTTCCCAGTTAATTTCGAAGGTATCGCAGTCCAATGATTTAGGCAAAATAGCTCTCCAAAAGTTTTCCGGTGATGCTGTAATAAATTAGGTAGTGATTCCCCGAAGTAACGCTTCTTGTCTATGGCTACTTGATTCTTAATTTCAGAGGGCAAATCTGAAATGAGATTTGCACAATATGTATCGTTGGACGACGATTTTTTCCTTTTGAGTCTCTTTACACGCCTCCGTAGTTTCAGTGTCTCCCTGGAAATCCACGGATTCTTACTTTTTGTTTTCTCAACAATGTTTGGCACAAAACGCATACAACTATCCACAATATGCTTAAACCGATGCCAAAGAATATGCACGTCATCAGAACTATTGGCAAAGTCCTCAATATGAAAAGAAAGGACATCTAATATTGACACGTCATCTGCTTTAGAAAAGTTAGGAAACGTAGAAGTTTTTCTGATTTCATTTGTAGCGATAGAAGATACATGAAGCAATACAGCACGGTGATCAGAAATACCAGGACTACTTCACAGAGGGCATTAGGAAAAATGCTTCCACTAACAAAACAAAGATCTAAAATTGATTTAGACATACCCTGCACCCTCGTGTGCTCTTCAACTACTTGTGAAAGGTCAAAATCAAAGCCGATATTCAAGAGTACATCACCCGTGGTATCACTGCGCTTACCACGCGACATAGAGGACCAGTTCACATTAGGCAAGTTAAAATCTCCTGCCAAAATAATTTAATCACCGGGTTTAACATATGCGTTCATGTATTCCCGTAATTTCTCTAGAATGGTTGCGGTCCCTGCTCCCACTGCTCCCACACTGCTCCCAAAACATATGCAACATTAACATAATACACCTTGCAAAAGATGAATTCTACATTAGGTACATCTGGCATTTTTTGAATATTTAAAGATGTCTTGAAAACAATACACACACCACCACCTTTAGTGCCACGATCTTTTCTAAACAGACTAAATCCCGGTGGGACAAATTCACTGTTGTATATTGCGCTGGTCAACCACGTCTCAGTAATAACAGCAATATCTGGATTATGTACCAGTAGAAGTCCCTCAAACTCAGTAGCCTTGTTTACAATACTCCTACAGTTAACATTGAGAATTGTGAGTGACGCTTTAGACTGCGTTGTCAATTCCGTTTTTTGTAGCGTTAGCTACACTGGCCTAGCCAAGCCCGTTTCGCGCGGCACATCAAGAGCCGTGCTGCGCATGCGTAAGGATCAGTGATGTCACACGGCTTGCGCACCGGAGCCATCGGAGCCGGCACCTCTCGCGCACTCCTCCGCCGCCGCGCGCGACTCACCGCCGCCGGTCTGCGCATTCCAGAGGAGTGACGTCGTAGCCGTGGTAGACGCACTGGCGCCGGCGCGCGCTCGCTGTGCAGTCGCCGTCTGACACTGCGCTGGAGCCGCTGCGCTTCTGACTGGCGTTTGCCAGTGTGGTATAGCCATGGAGAAGGAGAGCGCAAATGCTGCTCAACAGCGCAGAAGAACGGAGAAGCTTGACTCATCGGATCCCGAAGTAGTTGCCTGGCCATTAGCGGTTGAGCGTAGAAGGAATGAACAGAAGAAGGCTAAACGTGCTGCTGAGACACTGGAGCAAAGGGACGAACGTCTAGCAAAGCGGCGTCGCCAGGAGGCTGAGCGACGTGCCCGACCACCCCTGCAGCAACAACAAAACACCGTCGATGACGTCAATCGGCTGAACCTTTGCTAACGATACGTATATCCTGGCATAGCCGAGCTAAGCCACTGCAACTTTTTTTGTATTAAGGCGCTAACGAAAACCGTTTGCCTCATCCCATCCATACATGATGCCATCAACGTTTAACTTATCATATAGAAGCTTAACTTTCGCTGCGTTTGCTTTTTCATCCGAGGCGCTTTTCCATAACTGTTTGCGTATTTCACGCACCCTTTTGGAAAAATGCTCTGACACAGAATATGTACTGTCCTTTAGTGTACTACAGGCCTTCAGTATGGATGCTTTGTCACGGTAGTCCAAGAATTTTAAAATAACAGGACGCGTTTTATTTTTCATTTTTCGACCTAGTCTGTGTATCCTTTCGATACTCGCAACGTTTACACGCAATATCTTTTTAAATACTTCTTCAGTCACTACCCTTTCAAGCGCTTCGGTAGTTTCGTTTTCAGACTCGTCTACGCCGTAAATAATCAGGTTGTTCCTCCGTCCCCTGTTTTCAAGATCGTCGACCTTTTCTACCAGTGAAGTAAGTTGTTTGTTCAATGCAGATACCGTGGTGTCAACGTCGTTAACCTTGCTGTCCAGCGCAGCTATAGAGTTGATAATTGCTTCTCAACAAGGTCGATTCGACTAGTTAGGATAGACATTTTTTGTTCCATGTTTATTTGAGATGTCTTGATCTCCTCAATCGCAGACTGCACTTTGTTCTGGCCCTCGAATAACTTATGCAGCATTTCCTTTTCAGTTGGGCCGGGGTTTTGCTCGATATCGCCGCACAGTAAAAGATCGCTAGGCAAACAAGGTACGCAACTCAAAATACACTTGACACACAGTGGGCAGGGCAGCAGCAGCAAGCAACGGTCATCACTATGGAAGCATTTATAAGAGTAGTTATTGACCTGTAGTGCAAAGCAGAATGGGTTTTTTAGCATGATGCCGGTTGTGCTGCTACAATTCCCACTCATAATATATCTCATAATATATCTCATAATATACAAAGCAACTTACCAATCAACCTATCACCCAGGTCTGTCAACGCAAAGGTGTAAGTCTGCGCGTCTTCTGTGACAGAGAATCAGAAGTTAGGCTGGTATTTAATTTCTGTTATTTTTCGCCCATCACCCTGCGGTGTGACTATTGGCAGGTTGTTGTCGATCCCATGGACCGCGAGAAAACCGCATTTGTGACCCCTGACGGGATATATACAACTTTAATGTTATGCCCCACGGTCTAGGCAATGCGCCTGGCATATTTGAGCGCATGATGGATTCGCTCCTTCAAAGCTTCAAATAATCCACCTGCTTATGTTACCTAGATGACGTTATTGCTTTTTCAAGGACATTTGCCAGCCATATTCAGTGCCTGTCGGGCATTCTCCAAGTGTTCTGCTGCGCCGGTCTTCAGCTCAACTCATTCTAGTGCCACTTTGGTCGCCGCGGAATAACAGTGCTCGGTCACCTTGGTAATTGTGAAGGAATCCGACCTGACCCAGAAAAAATTTCGACGTGCAGCATTTGCCTGTACCTTGCTCAACCAAAGACGTTCGCTTCTTCATTGGCTTTCGTTCTTACTGCCGCCATCGCTTTGTCAAAAATTTAGCTGACATCGCCCGTGTGCTCACCGACCTTCTCAAGAAGGATGAATCCTTCTTCTGGGGCCATCAGAGGCTCATGCATTTTTGCGGTTATCCGCCTTCTGACGACTTCTCTGTAGGCCTACTTCGACCCATCAGCTCCTACGGATGTTCGGATGAATGCCAGTGGATACAGAATAGGCGCAGTCGTTGCCCAGCGCCAGCATGGTCGTGACTGTGACAGCGGACGCCAGCCGCCTGCTCTCCACCCCAGAGTGAAATTACTCAATTACCGAGTGTAATAATCTTGCCCTTGTTCGGGCCATCTCCCAATTACGGCCGTACCTCTTTGGCAGCCCATTCACGAAAGTGACGGACCACCATGCGCTCTGCTGGCTTTCCTCGCTGAAACATCCTACCACCGGGCTTTTCGGTTACAAGAGTACTCGTTTTCCGTCGTGCACAAGTCTCGTAATTACATCAGGACACGGACTACCTGTCCCGTTATCCCGTGGATCCACCCGACAGCAGGAACCCTGACACTGATGCCTGTGTTCGTTCTACATCTGCGTTTCTTCATTTCGGCGATGAACGGCGGTGGGATTCGGCGTTACGTTCCATCACCAACCGTCTCAGCTCCAGGGCCTCATACGAGTCGCTCAGAATGTTTACCTTCGATAGTGGAAGTTTATGCCGCCTGAGTTTATGCACAAAAGGTCCAGACCACTTGCTTGTGGTGCCCTCCCAGATGCGTTCTACTCTCATCCAGTAGCCTCACGACGAACCCACAGCAGGCCATCGTGGTGTAACACGCACTTATGAACGCGTGCGGCGTCGTTTCTTTTTTGGCCTGGCCTTTATCGCTCCCTACAGAAGTATATTGGCAGCTGCGAACTGTGCCAACGACGCAAGAGGCCGCCGTCGCTTCCCGCCGGCCTTGTTCAACCTATCGATGTTCCGGTTGAGCTGTTCTTACCCGTCGGCCTCGATCTGCTCGGACCTTTCCCTACATCAGCATCAGGGAACCAATGGTCGCATGTCGCGACAGACTATGCCACTCGTTGAGCTATTCCTCGCCGGCTTCCAACCAGCTGTGCTACCGATATTGCCAACTTCCTTCTCCACGTGATTCCGCATCATGGTGCTCCTCGCCAGCTCCTCACCGATCGTGGTCCTTACTTCTTGTCCCTTGTCATCGACGACCTTCTCCGCTCATGTTCCACAAAACGCAAGGTAACCACCGACTATCACATTTAGACAAACAGCCTCACCGAACGACTGAATCGCACCATAACCAACGTACTCTCCTTGTACGTTTCCGTCGACCACCGCGACTGGGATGCTACATTACCCTTTGTTATATTCGCCTATAATTCGTCACGCCACGATACTGCCGGTGGTTCACCGTTCTATCTTATTTTGGCCGTGAACCGACACTACCCATGTATACTTTACGACCAGTCGCTCCAAAACCATGAGAGTACACGCAACCTATCAACCTGGTCAGTCAACGCAGGTCTGTCTGCCCGTCTCTTGTGACATATAAGCATAAGTTAGGCTGTTAATAAATCTCAATCAAAATAGTATTGCTTGCATCCTAGTAGTGGTACGAGCTCTGTTGAAGGGGTCACACCATGTCAATGGGCAAACCATCTCTACATCCTGCGCTATGCATGTTGCATTGGTTTTCTAAATTGTATGTTTGTAAACGTTAGCAGTGAATGGTTCTTTACTGTATGAATAGAAGTATGAATAGAAGTATGAAAAGAACCCCCTAAAAATCAATATCGTGCCAGTGTTTCCCCACAAAGCTAACTTATAACCTATTTAGGCAAGTCTTAGTAATGCCAGTCCAATAATTCCCGCTTTGCAGCACGGCGGTACTATTATTGTTTATGACATGCGCGATCCGGTGCAAAACGATGGATGTCTATCTGGAATGGCAAGGCCGATACTCGCACCAAGCTTTTAACCATAAGTCGTTCTTGGGCCAGAAATCATATTGACAGTGCTACTATTGGCACCACTTTGTAAACCTTAGGCGTTCAATGACCAGTAACTATACCAATACCTTTTGAACGTTGGTGTCAACTGACGTGCCTACTGGGATGACGTAAAGTCCACCCGTTCCGAAATTATAACTTCCAAATCTGCGTGGCAACAATGAGTTGCTAGTTTATCGGTACCCTGTTCATTTGTCTTCTGTGGCGATATTTAAGCGCATTTTCTGCTTCAGATTCGTGAGATCATATTGGTATAATAAAATATATGCAATAATAGGTACCTTTGCAAACCTGTAGCATTAGATAGCCTGAATATACATTTCGACGAGAGCAGAATAAGTCTACTCGATTCCGTTGAAATTAAAAAAAAATGAAGCGCCAAATTGCGAAAGGAAACTATGCCAATTAATGAAACATTCCGTACTGTCCGTCGTTTCATATTATCGCTTAGTTATCTTAGTATGAAAATGCTTGCTGTCATGAGCGGTGATAAGTTTCTGGGTCAGAAATTAAATAACAGCACGTTGAGTGTACTTGTTCGTTAGAGAACGCCGAGTTATGCCATATTTGCAAGCCTTTTTCCGGCATTGGTGGTCTGCTGTCAAGTGCAAGTGCGGCCGGCATCGATAAGAACTGCGGAAATAAGTAAATTCCGACAAGTATGTCTTTGTTTTTTTTTTGTTTGCTGATAAGAGCAGCGAGTGCTCGCGTGAGTTTAAGTGCACCTGTCTTGAAGTGTGTTTCCTGGCAGAGTGATATGATGTGCATAGCTATGTTGCTAGTTTTAGGAGTCTGATACACAAACAAAACTAGACGGTACGGCTATCAAAAATGTAATAACGTAACAAGTGAAACAAGGCATTTTTTTTTACCTGCAGACTGACGCAATGGCTATACGCGTGGAGTTAAAAACGCCTGCCAACAAGCAGCCCTCTCAGCTGAGTGATCAGAGGCAGTGAGATGCAAAGTTCTAGTACTTTTTCCCTGGTCTTGCTCTTACCAGCCACCCTGGTCATGGGTGAGCTGGGCCCTCCGGGAGGACCCCTGAACCTTGACCACAAGTTGTACGACGCGGCAGACATTATAAAGGTAGCTAGTTCTCCTGAAGATACTACCTTGCAGTGTGCTACTTTCTAACTGTAGAAGCTTATAACTTTTGCACATGGTAGGACAGTGTGACTTGTTTTCTGTGCTCACGAGGGTTTCGACGGGAATTCAGGGCGCAGGCTCCTTTCCCAAGCGTATCACCCCTGAAGGAAGCCGAACGCCAAGCCGGGGTACGCTTGTACCCATTTGAACCAGTGGTAAGAGAATGTTGTTTACAAAGAGCAAAATTATTGAGCGGCTAGGGGGCCATTACTAGATAGTTGACATCGTGATTAGTTTCATACTCGAAGCAAACCCCCAATGTTCAGCTCACCAATTAACTGAGACGCCTTGGTTATTCCTTATTTTACGACTTTTGGTGACCTGTTTGCGGTCGCCCCGATTAGAGGACTTGCATTGTTACCATTGTACCGTGTGTGTGGTAACTCATAAGATTCGTTGCCGTTCGTATTGCGTTATAGTCATTCCACGCCAAGTACCACAGACGTAATGCTTACCATCTAAACATTTACTACTTTTCCCATAGTTATTTTGCAGTATATATTCACAGGAAAAAAATATATATGTATATTTCTTGTGACGTGAAGAGCTTCGAGTGTTTGCGAGAGTATGCGATACATGGTTATGCAAAATAATTACTGTACAAGGCATTTATTGAAATTATTTGATGGGCAATGATACAAACCTTGAAGATGAACAGACACTGGTCGTTTGTCACTATAGCTAAACTTCACATAGTTCCCACGCAATGACTTGAAAGTGTGTCTAAAGATTCGAAATTAGTTATAAAACTTTCTAATTTCTTTCGCTCAGCAGACACAAAAAGGAATGAGTATTTAAAACCCCTTGAATTGGTAGAAGACGAAGAAGAAGATACATTTGTGGCGCGGTTTCAACGCATCGCCACTGCAATTGAGACAGAATTCGGGAGAGTATTCACCTTCACGCTAGGAAAAACACTTTTATGTAGCGCGTATTGATAAGAGTAAGCTGTATCGGGAAGTGTTCATGTTGCTCTACAGTTTTCTCATTCACACTTTTCATGTAATTCTAATATGTTAGAAGTTGAAAAATTGGCGGCCGATCCACGAAGTGAATGCTGATGCTGGGGCGAAGCTCCTTGGACGATTACGGCTGCTGCTCGAGCTTTCGCTTCGGGGTCTTGCTGCCGTTGCCGGCGTGTTGCTGCTTCTCGTGCTCGTAGCTCGGGGTTAGCGTCGCGACGTTGCCGTTGGGCTGCCGCGTCTCGTTCTCTAAGTGTAGGATCAGAGACACGACGTTTGCGCTTTCGTTCGCGCTCCTCCATACTACAGTGCTAAGTGTAGCGACAGCGGCGAGGCGCCGGCGCAACACCTGCGCGCGGTCGGTATGCGCGCTGCGTGCGGTCTGCGAACGGTTCTGCGCAGGACGTCGTGCGCTTGCTCGGAGAGGGGTTTCGGAGCGGCACCGGTATAGCGCAACATCTGTGCGCGGTCGGTATGCGCACTGCGTGCGCGACGGGGAGCTACGACGACGACGGCGGCAACGGACATCGTGAGACTCCTGATAATTATTTACGACTAATTAAGAATTAGGCACAACGCAAATAATCAGTATCTCCAGGCGACGGAAAACACCATTACCTTGATTTGGTCCAGCTACGTGGCATTTGAACATTATTTAAGGTTACGCTAAAGTTAAGTGGGACAACCTCTACCAACTTTAGGTGCTGCGTTCGCTGCTGGCGTTGTGTGCCGCTTCTCCGCTGCCTGGGTTGACCCTTACGGGGCGCGTCCGTCGCCGAAATTCAGGGCGCGTTCCTTGTCGAGATGCGCTGCTCCGTCTTCCCGTCAGATTATAGCCTCGCTTAGAGCCACTGCGCTTGGTCCGAATGATTTTGCTGCGGAAACAGCGCTTGTTGGAAGTCTCCCAAAGACTTTTGTTTCATAACATCTACGTCATTGCCGGACCTGATGGCACCAGGCCCGCCCACTTCAGGCCAGAAGGGTAGCCGTATCTGTCCTGTTTCCGTTTTCGAAAGAAGCGAATGCCGTTGCAGACTTTCCCTACCCTTCATCTCACCTCGGAACAAAAGTTCGGGCGTTGTCTCTGATACCAAGAACCAATATCAAAAATATATCCAAGGAAAAATACGTAGCCTAGCGTAACACACAGGCTGCACGCCATTGTCACTGTCACACTTTGATGTAGCTTTAGTCAGTATGCGCTCTCCTCTCCTGCTAGTTTTCGCCTGAAAGTGATTGAAACATGGACAAGTGCACATACGCGTCAGTTTGTGCGCTTGTATCACTTTTTATAGATATAGGGGTACAATTGAAAAGGTCAAAACGCCACACTTTCTGCGTATCTCTGTACTATTTCAGAACGCTTAAATAAGAGAAATACACGTTGCGTAAAGAGGAGTGGTGCTAGTTATGCTTCCCTGCTGGAAGCATGACTCGGCGCCTACGATTGCAGACGCAGACATTCATAGAATGAGCAATTTGGCTGTTCCGTTTTTCCTTTGCTCGCAGCTGCACTTTTTGAGGCGATTCAAACGCTTATTCACTTCCAAAACTTACGAACATGAATGAGAATCTGAATTGTGATTGACTGGTGTAGCTTCAGGCAGCATACGCTAACACACATGGTTCCTTTGCTCGGGCATAAAAGTGCCCCTAAACCACTTCAGATACTTGTTGAACATTTAAAGTAAACCCGCAAATCACGCTCAGAATGCCGTCACGATCAACGAAATCAAAATAACAATGCCGTCCTCCTCTCCTGGCCTTTCCGGTATCCCCAGCGGTCGTCACGATGTCACCAGGGTGCATCTGGTGATGTCAACGGCGGTGACGATGTCCATTGGTCGAACAAGAACCTACGGCTTGCTGTTAGTCTGCTAGCAGGTACGCACGCTTTCCTGCTCGGCCTCGTGTTGCTCGCTTTATGCGCACTGGCGACATCGCAAGTGCCAAACTGGTAACGTTCCAACACAGGGCTTCTTCGATTTTCTACTTCTGGCTACCCACGGGCTGCCAGAGCCAGCCAGAGCGCCTTCATTTTTCTCGGGTTGCTCCGCCCACTGCGTGACGCACTTCCGCCGCGCGTTCGTTTTACTCGGGCTGGACGCCTCTGGCTACTCGCGGGCTGCCAGAACCTGCCAGGACGATTTTGTTCTGGCTGCTCTGTGGAAGTTCTCTGGCTAGCAGACGACAATGAGAGGCGATGAGCGCTCGCCGCCATCTTTGTGGGGACTTGACGGATTGCAGCGCGGGCGCTTGAGGACTTTTACCTCGCTCAGCCAACTGGCTTGCGTCGAACGCAGGCGCGCGCCGCCCCGGCTGTTGTGGTTTTGGACTTCGTCTCGCGTACTCGTCGGCGCGGTGCGTGGATCGCTGATTGCATACTTCTAGCGTTATGTTACTAGGGTTCTAACGCACCCTTCCGCCTTGCGAGGCGGTGCCATACGAGCGGCGGCGAACCATTTGAAGCTTCCTTTTGTGTGTGTGTATCCCGTGAATGCTTCTTCCCCGCCGTAACAGCGCGTGCGGCGCTGTCACGGTGGGCGCTGTCGATTATGCTTGCATGGTATTTTCATCGTGTTCCGCGCAAGTTGTTCGCGTAGTTGTAGACGCTCAATTGCCACACATCACGGTGCCTTTTCGGTTCATCTTTCTCTAATGGTATCCCTTTTCACATCGCTCTCGTATATGCGGGGATATCTTTTTTCTGCAGGTATATAGCGAAGACATCGCAGCTAGCCCGTGCTCGCTCCGTCTCTCCCTCGTATGCTTGGGTGGCAGCTCGAAACCGCCGTTGATGTTAAAAGAATGCACTGGTTGACATGAATAGTGGCCACACGTATATTAGGTTAATTATTGCTCTCATGATCGACTCAATACTATTTTTTCGCGTAAAGATTTTTCGCTGGTCACAGGTGGCGTGCATTTTTCATGCGCAAGCCGCAGCCCCAGCTCCTTCAGCACAGGAGCGGAATTTAGAGGAGCACTATCAACTGAAACACACTTTCTGAAATCGAATTCAAGCATGTCGATCGGCACGAAATTTTACCCGTTATGATGTACCCGCTTTTTCGTGTCTTATTAAATGACTTCAAATGTCGCCGGTGGGCAACCTCTCGAGGCATCCTCGAGCGATCGCTCTTTCGCGATTATTTACGTGCGATTTTGCGTCTTGGCATCGGACGCGTCGCAGGCCGTTTGTTACGCTGTGCAAAGAGAGATGCCCAGTCGCGCGAAATCTCACAAAAGGGGTCGTATTCCCGAATACAGCTGTATATTTTCAAGGTGGCAAAGCAGAAATGGGCCGACTACGCCGCGCGCGCACGGCTCATGTCGGTCGGTGCCATGCTGGTAGCATGTTTACATTTGTCCCGCGGCCAGCGCTGTCCCGGTGTTCGATTTTGCGAACCTCGGGCCGCTCCGGGTTGTCTTAGGATCCCAGCCCACGTGACTTCCTATGAGAATCGGAACTAGCTGGCTGCCGTCTGGCTGCCAGCGGGCTGCCAGAACTCCGAAAACCGCAGACGCTGACAGTCGTGCTTAGCGGTCTGATTAGCTGCGCGAACAGTCCGACGCCGTTGGCCTTTCTACACGTGCGCGGAACACAGGTTCCACAGCGGCACGCTTCGCATGAGCACGGGCCGGCACGGCAGCAACAGCGGGTAGCCGAGAAGTGCTGAGTCGCGGCCACGGAGGTCGTTACCGGCACGGTAACTCGCCGCACGCCGTTGGCCATTCGCGGGCCGCCGTTCGGCGGCGGTTTTGCTCGCGAACGGCGAGATTTCCTTGCCGTAGAGAGAATGAGACCGGGACCCATTTGTGCGGCAGCCTCACCGCCGCTGATCGCTCGACGGCGCCGATATCGTCGCTACGCCTTTTCCGGTTCACTTCAAAGCTAAAGCGGACTGCGCTTCGGAATGAATTACCGACGCTCACAAGCCGCAATATTTTCTTATCGTTGCTATCGCTCTTCGCAATTATTGTACACAAAGAAGAAAATACGCTGATATTAGCAGCACCGTCGGCTGCGATGCGAGCATAGCCGAGCCGGTCGTCTCCCGTCGGTAGCCGTGCACTGCAGCTGAGGTCGACAAGTATCGGAGCTCTCGTTCATGTTTAACGTTTGGCAGTGGATGACGTTGTTCATAAAATGTATAATTTATGCATCGCTTTCTCTAGAGGAAATTATTTTGCTTGGAACAGAAGCTGCAGCCGATGTTTGTGTCACCGGCGGCGGAGGCGCGCAGCTTCGCGGTCGTCGATTGGCCCGTTCATAGTGCTGCGGGCGGTGCGCCGGCCGAACTGCCGTCTACTTTCGACACCTCTCGCGCGGCAGACGTTCTACGAATTGACCTTCTGGAAGCCAGTTCGCCGTCGGTATATTTGCCACTAGCGTGGGCGTGCCTTCAACGGAAGTGGACAGTGTTTTGAGAAGCGCGTTGACGATGACGTTTGTCACGAGACATTTGGAGGAGCACTCGGCGAGGAGGAGAGACCAGCCGACGAGGAGAGTAGCGAAGGAAAGAGCGAAACGAGCGAGGGCCGTGTTTCTATCATCAAACGCGTGTAACTCCGCTATTACGGCACCATTTTCGGAAAATTCTCGCGGCTACGTGTTCGTTGTAGACTCGCGCACAACCGCAACACCACAACTAAGTTTCGTCCTCTGGGTGGTTTAGGGGGCCTTTAAAGCTCGGACATGCCGAAGAGTTCTGTGACTATTTCTCACCGCGTCCTCTACGTTGTTGAGTTGCATGTGGCTAAATGTCACTCTGCTTCAGTGACATCTGGAAAAACCCCGCATGTCTCTGTCAAGATCCACATTTAGGAGTTTCCTAAATATTTCGTGACTTCTTGTTCATGCTGTGTCATTACTGAGCCTTACTGAACATCTTGAACGATGGGGGTTGCTATTCATATTCTCTTTCTTTTGTTATGCGTTAAGGTAGCCCTCCTAAAGAGATGCATCCATCAGCATGATTCACTTAACTTTCTACCCAACAATTCTTTGACCAACTAAGCATATTCTTGCCGCCTGGGCTATGCTTTCCCAATGCTCTGTCCTTTCAAGGGTAATTCATATTTCATTGCCATATAATACCAAGTCTATTTATGAATATTTTGGCTATTTGTATGGGAATCAGCGCCCAAATATTCTACGGCATGCAAGGGTATGCAAGTTTGGTTCAGAACTAAAATAGCTGTACACATTTGTCCCTGTTATAATAGATTCGACGGAGTCCTCCCGCTTAGTCCTACGGGTCGAGACAGAATGCACAATAAGACGCCAAATATTTGGCAACGAAAGCTGCGTTTCAGTATTGAGCTATTCTTTGCATAAGGTGAACCTCCAGAGATAAGTTAATACATATAGGTAGTGCAGATAATGAGTTGGCTTTAGAAATGCTTGCGCATAACGTTTTTACGCTAGAATAAGAAGTGCTTTTACACTATACATAATTAGTTAGAACAATCTGTGGTAGATAGCACAATGATTGTCCTTGAGCTGTATAAGTTGAAGAGGGGGAAATTACTAGCACTAATAAGAAAAACGGATAATTACCGAAATAACAAAATGACATTACCTACATTCTTAACTACGTACTCGTATTTTGCTTACGGCACAGATCGCAATCGCAATTTCCGACGGGGTATGTATTAACTTCGAAAAAATTCTCAGGATGACACTTTAGGGAAGATATTCATCCCTAAAGTGTGCGCCGGAATGCATTGGCGTTCCAGTTCTGTGCTTGGTTGCATGAGAGAACATTTTGTCAAAAAAATAAGTGAGACAGTGCATTTTTACAACAGGTCTCACGGCGCATATAATAAAACCAGTGGCATCCTCATAAGTCGTTCCTAGTTGTAGTCTCGTAAACTCACCGGTAAGAATTCGTCAATTCCAATTTATACCAGAAAGTAATTAGAATCTAATTAGTAAATGTTTATTAATGGTCTTATAGGCATTCCTTTTTTGTGCAAATAATATCTTGCTTTTGGGGCATCCAAGTCACGAAATAGAATTATCACACCTGCCACAGATAACGTTCTGAAATTCTGCATAACCTGATAGTTTATAAAACCTTTTATACGTGAACACAGTATGCTGGTCAATCACCTGTAAGGAACATATTTTCGCTTGTAGCGAACTTTTATTCAAATGAAGGAATACGCGACGGTAGGATCCCACTCACGTTATCGCTGGCTTTCTTCCTTCAAAGAGTGCTGAGTTTAACAAGACGAATGAAATGTAATTTCTTTGCAGTTAATATCGACCTTCGACTATCTTGTGGCTATATCTGATGCGGACAACGACACAATTTTTGAGTGTATGTCTGCCAAGCGAGTGGAATTTGATCCCGAAGTATTGTCAGCCACGTATCTCTGGGTGTTCCCGTCAACAGGGTAAGCACAATCTACTAGGAGCATAAAAAACGTGTCAAGCGAAAAGAACAAGGAAGATATCCTGATATATGTAGGTCTCGGTTAAGTATCCAACACTCACTCGCCTTTAGCGGTTCTGATATACCAGAATACGTGTCTACCGTACTGTGTATATTAATGTGTAATCCAGATACATGCATAAATAATAACTGCGCTGTAGAAAATACAGTACTTCATACTCCTAGCTGCACTGCGGCTGATGATGATGATGATGATGTCTTCAGCACATGGCTCGTACCCACTTCGGGGGATTGGCCAAGAATTGAGCATAACTCCGGCTCATAATAGTTATTCGTCTTCTTTGTTCTCGTATGAATCGTAACATCATATGCCCAATTGTCAGTGATCACTTCTTCCTTGGGCGTACGCTCTTACCGTCACAATGTGCTCTATAATAATCACATCAGTATCGCCGCGCTGTAATTGTTGGAGCCTAGAACGCTTACAATATATTCGCGTATTTAACTTCCAAAGAACATTTTTATACGAGCCAACTGTAGCCTCTCTATTGCAGTTTTTCCTAAAGGCCGCTATGTTTGTGTATCTGCGTCACAGAGACAAATAGAAATGTGTCACAACGTTGCCGGCTGTCGAGGTAGTCTATATTGCCATTCTTTTTCATAGTTTTCATAAATACCGTATCAGGTGCGGCTGTATAATTATTACACAGAGTCATGCCTGCTCTCCGTACTGATGGGAATGCTTGTTTTATGTGATATATGTAATCAATCTTTGAACACCGCAATTACTAGATGGTGGCCTGTTAATGAGCCAAAGTACAGCACGAGGCAATTTTCAACGTGCTGGTTGCTGACCAAAAACGCTACAAAGCATAATATGTGGGTAAGATGTGTGGTTACAAAAAAAAAATCACCAGCCCTTCCCCTGTCGACAAAACGGGCGTAGGCGAAGCTTGTCGTGTGTGTTTCTGACCTTCGTGCTGATTTTCTTTATTTATCTCTCTTTCTCTCTCTTCCTTTCTCTATCTCCTTTCTTCCATTCTCTCTCTATTTCTCGTTCTTTCTCTGACCTTCGTGGTGACTTTCTTTATCTCTCTTTCTTTCTCTTTATGTCTCTCTATTTTTTCTTCTCTCTCTATTTCTTTCTTTCTGTCCCTCTCTATTTGTCTCGTTCTCTTTCTCTGTTTCTTTCTCTGGCCTTCGTGATGACTTTCTTTCTCTCTTTCTCTCTCTCTTTCTCACTCTCTCTTTCTTTCTCTTTCTTTCTTTTTCTCTTCCTTTCTCTGTTTCTTTCTCTCTCTTTCTCTTTTTGTTCCTGGTATGTGCCATTCAGCTTGGACCTTTTCTGCACTATCACCAGGATCGGCCCACTTTTCAGCGTCACACCACCACCACCACCACCACCGCCGACACTTGTGAGCCTACAAAGCTTAGCTTAAAAAATCGCAGTTTCGCCCGAAAGGCGAAGCACCAATAGCGATTGTAAATTAGTAGAGAGCTATTTAGAGTAAGGCTAGTAGTTTTATCTGCTGTATAAACATGGACGTTCGCTTAGGTTAGTGCGTTAGGACGTACATTAGTGCGTACGCTTACTAACTGAATTAGCAAGCATGGTGTCAGCGTGCACAAGCAAACATGAATAGGTCACACTAGATGACCACACACAACCGCTGTCAAAACGGTGGCTAAGCAAGCGCGGCCGCAGCAGTGAGCGAAGGTTAGTGCGGCCTATCGCTTCAACGGAAACTGAGCGGCCAAAGCGCAGCACATACAATGGTAGGAGTCGTGTGCAGATCGCTTTCAAGATACGGTGCGCGCGAGTGCCCACAGCCGCGCAAAGTACAAGTACGCAGTTGCTGGCAGTTCCTACCACGCTGCCTTGTCAATTTGCTCCTTTCGCGTGCGAGATTGCGTCACCAGTTCCCCTTGCGCCCGGTCGCAAGATACACAGTTGGTGCCACAGCATAACGTCACCCCCGCCCTCTTCCATCTCCCCACGGCCTTTCGCTCAACGGAAGACGTCGCGTTTGCTCTCCACCGTGCGTTCGTTCTCCTTGAAAGCACGCGTCCCTCGCGTGCTTTCGCGCGCACATACAGCATACGGAGTAGCGACGATTTTATCGCCCTTAGACTTTATGCGGAACCTCACGGTGATGGCGACGCCGACAGCACTAATCCGCTTGGAGTGCCCATATAATTGCTATCGCAATAAGATTCTCCGACGAATATGATACTGCCAAATGCGAAATTTGAGCACTCTATACGCGTTTTTATTTCACGATATATTGGCTGGCGTGAACAATCTGTCTCGTGCGGCACGTCCGAAACGGAGCGAAGTGCGGCGAGACTGCCTCCCTAATCGGGAGATCGCGAGATGCAGCGCGTCGCTGACGCGTGGGTGCGGCTCACAGCTGTCGCAGCAGACAGACCTCCGCTCATGCAGCGCTTTGGAAAATGGTGACGCGTAGAGTGAATCGATGGGCGAGCCCCCGCGAACGGAGCGTAGGCGAGCGTGCGCATCGCGGCACCCTAAAGACGCGCGCTACTCTAGCGCCATGTCGTTGCCATCATCGCCATAGGCAGTTCTGCGCGGCACTACGCTTTTCTTCTCACTATTTCGCCATACCCTCCTCCACTTTGCTCCTCGCGCTCTCTTCACTCTCGCCGTCCTTCATCACCCGCGGCTCTCCGCGTTCGCTCTCATCTTTCGTTGTGCTCGTTGGCTTGGTTACGAGGATGACGCCGATATTCGCCACAGGAACGGGCACCCAAAAGTTACTCTCTAAAAGTGCTTTCGCACTAATTGGAACCGAAAGTTGGTTTTCAAGATTTCATGAACTACCATGTCAAGATACTACCGACGGGATCCTTCTTAGGCAGGCATTTGGCGGAATCGGATGACGTCTGTGAATGTACCCGATTCCTAGTCCATGATTTTGTTTTCGCACCTGCACGCGCAGAACATTCTAGCAAACAGTATTTCCGGTCAGTAAGATTTGCTTAGCTATGTAGGCTTAAAGTTCGACCTATATCCTGTTTACAGCGGCGGTAGATAACCACACATTTAACGCAGAAGTTCCTAAGTCCCTGTAACATGTGATTCTCGGCTATGCAAGTTTTACTACTGACGGAATAATAGACACCAGATCTTTTCTAGCGCTACAACATCAAATGGACGTTATCCCTGACACAAATTTCAGGTTTATATATTTAGACATACCACCTATTTACCTTTCTCATGGACGGAAGGAATGCGCGTACGCTCGAAAGAAACTGGTAATAATGCAGCCAGTTGCTTAATTCTTTGAGGTTGTTATTTGTGAAGAGAGAGAAGCTTCAATATCGACTGCGACGGCCTAATGGGGCAAACCATGAAATTAAAGAACCCTAGCCGTACTGAGATTTCAATGTACTCTGAAGAACAGTATGCAATGAGGACTAATACAGAATCCTTTAGCAATATGTTCAGCAATCTGTAGCAATATGTTAAGAAAAATGCTTCAGATTTCGCTTGCTCAATTTCCAGGAGAGATCGCTGTTTGCTTTTATATGTCCATTCACATATAAAGTATTCGCGAATTTATTTGCTAATGTTTTCAAATATGACACAAAACGGCGTTTGTCGGCGGCGGAAAGATATTTCTTATGATGGAGATATGAAGTACCTCAACATTTTTTCCTTAGCAAACACAAATACTATCATGAAGCGGTGCATGTACAATAAATAGCGCAACATCGGCAATTGTGTGTTTTCCATATGAAGCGAGTTGCCTCCTAACTACTTCTGAACGATTATATGTATGAAATTCTGGTTTCCAGGATGGCTATAAAGAAAAGAACATTCACGGTTATAGAATGGCAAGCTGGTGCCTGGTCGCTTATGGGCTAAGAAGGGATGGTCAGCAGCACGTTATTGACGCATACAATGAATTCATAGCAATATGCACTTTATCTCCAGGGTTGAAGTTCCCATTTATATACATCTGGGTGGCCCCCTAGGGAAAGTGCAGTTTACGATACCACAAGGTAAGAAAAATACCTGGTTTTGCAGCACCTGCGTTAACACCGTTCACTCTGTCGAGTTCTAGCACCATCCAGTGGGCACTCAAGTTTATCTTTTGAGAGTTGGCCAATTTATTTGAGAAAGGTGTGGAGTTCATTACGTTTGCTCTATGTATGATCTGCTAGAAATGCACGCTGTACACTTGGCGATTATCAGACATGTTTTCGCCTACTGAGAAAAAGCGCAATGTGAACTGAAGAAACGCCTAATTGCGTTTAAGTAAAAAGTATATCACACACTGCTTATATATAGGCATATTAATAAATGATATATTTCGCATTGCTCACTATTGCTACGCATGCATTGAAAACTAAGTGATGGCTTCATGCAAAGATTCTTCAAGCATAGAACATAAAGTTGTGCATAAGTAAATGTAGCACGAGTTCACAACATGCCCTTACGTTCATATTTATTGAATTAAGTGCAAACAGTGCTTTTATTTTCAGACAATTGCAGATGCCATCTTTATTTACTCCTTTACAGCGTTTCAAAGTATGCTCAACTTAAATTTTTCATGGTTGTACCGCGAATGCGGTACAACTATGCACCGATGCTGAAATTTCAAAACATGCTTTATTGACAAGGCAATAAAAAGCGTATCAATGTGTTAGAAGTAAGCCATTGAAACCTTCAAACTTTATTTTCTTTTATGAAATCTTGCAGATAAAATTCCCAGGGAAGGCATTGTATACTATTCAAACTACAAGAACTGCGTGGTGGTTGAGGCGGAGTTGTACGGACAGCGTAAGGAATGAGATGAAGATGCCTTCATTTGTGTGTGTATGTGTGTGAGTGTGCGTGTGCGTGTGTTCTTCTTCTTCTTTCTGGCGTCTTACGTGCCAGAACCAGTTCTGATTATGAGGCACGTCGTAGTGGAAGGCTCCGGATTAATTTTGGCCACCTGGTGTGTGCGTGCGTGTGCGTGTGTGTTTGTGTGTATGCACGCTCGACGCGTGATTAATAACAGTCATAATGCCGAGTAATGAAACAAGCTGCACAAAGATTAAAATTACGGACTGTAGCAGGATGTGTGTTAACACAAAGCTCTGAGAGACTCTACACCAATAAAAATAATGTTCCGAGAGACCATACCAAACAAAATGCAATGACCACGTACTGACAAGATGCTGCGAATGGCATATAAGTTGCAATTTGGTCTCACGTGGAGGAAATTATGGATCACACAGAATGCAAAAAAATACTTCTTTATGCCGTCGGAAAAAATATTGCCGTTGAAAAATCCTTGAGTCGTTTGTACTGGACTCGGAAGTACAGACTGGCTTCTACGCCTGGCCATACAAGCAGCAATCAGCCCTTTAGAAAACAGGAAGTTCCAGTGAGAAGACACGCTTCGCGAATTTTCCATTGGCGTGTGATGACAGGAGGACGAGAGAAAACGTAAAAAACGGAAGAATCACATAGCGCTAAATTTTATGAATCAAGCTCGAGCACTGCCACAAGCTAAAAGAATCACGTGGTTTCATCCCTACTAGCGCTGCAAGGGTACGCCTGTGTGCTAATTAGCGGCCAGAAAATCATGGGAGAATAATTCAGGATGACCACTCTGGAATTTCTCACTTTTCAGCGCTCTCTGCCTGTGCCACCTAAATCGCATATGGTGCAAGCTATGCAAGTCTCGGTTAGGATAAGCACAGAAACGGGAGAAAACAAAATTTCTGATTGTATTACGTGACTGCTGTAATACAATTAGAACATGAGATTATTATAGAAGCCACAAGTTCTCATAACCCTTCGGACACTTAAGCAATGAGGGCTATGCAAGCATTGGAAAGTTTTAGACGTAGGTCGGCGAAAATGATCAGGTAGGTGTACTCACACTCACTCACACTCAAAGCCAGCCGTCAGTGCGAATGAGCCCCATTGAGTGCAAGTAGGGTTTGAGTCTGAAAGGGAATTAATCATACTCTGTCTGAGTGGATGTGAGCCTTCATCTAAATGTGTTAACTCAGTGTAAGTGTAAGCTTCTATAGTAGCTGGTATGTCGGTTTATGTCGGCCTGTGTTCAAGTGTTCCGAAGTTTCAGTGCATCAGAGCTTGTGCGAGCCTGAGTGAGCTTAAGAAACTGCGTAAGAAATTATGTTCCAGGTATTTTTTTAGTCAATGCGATGTCTAACGAGGGTGAGTGGCCTATAATTAAGTAATACTCACTGAATAGGTCATGCTATGAGTTTGAGTAAGTTAGATAAACTACGTATTTACTTACCATGTAGGTCACTACTTTTTTTGAGGGGGGGGGGGGATAACTATTTTTCTAAGTCGAGTGTCGGCTTAGATTCGGTGATGCCGTTTGGTTACAACTGCACGACGCCTAACATGATCGGCCAAATTATGATGGGAAGAACTAAACAAATTTTTCATACGTAAAGCAACATAGGCAGCTTTCACCGGACTACTCTAACAATTCGCATAAATACGGTAGCAGTTCATAACCCATGAGTCAGGTGAGCCCGCCAGGTAGGATTCGGTTGCTCAGAGTGTGAGTTAGGTATCGTTAGTCCCTCTCAGAGTAAGATGTGCTGAGACCTGATCTTGGACAGTTTCAGTCTGTGTGGGACCGCTTAACGATTTTAGTGAGCCTCAGTGAGCGCTAAAACTGACGTCATATTTTATAGTGCTTTTAGGAGCGAAGCTCCTTATAGCGGCACCCGTTCCGTCCCCGTCGTAGTAGTAGTAGTGTGTAACCAGTCTGAGAAAAATGATAAAAAAAATCCGAAGTTGTGTCCGTAGCGCGGAATTGAACCAGGGACCCCTCGCTTCCGAGCGCGCGGCGTTAGCCCACTACGCCACGAAGCGCACATAGACACACGCACCACGATGGCAATAAATACCCAACATTAACGAAAGGCCGCGTTTCTAGCGCGTTTCTAACGCGTTTGTGCTAGCGCGTTACGGCCCGTGCAAGAAGCTGGTGTAAGACGCTGTGGCCTCTCCGCCTTACCTTCAACGCGTTTCGAACGCGCTGCCCAAGGTGGTGGCAAGTCAAGTTCAAGTCGAGGAGCGTTTATGAATACGGGGGGTATACTCTCTCAGCAGTCATGTGATGGCGTCGGCAAACGCGGTGCACGTTCCGGCATGTGTAAATGGCTGCGTAAGACGCTGTGGCCGCTCCCCCTTACTAGAGAGTACTGCACGTTTCTAACGCGTTTCTGCTAGCGTCCCCTTAAGCGGGAGATCCGATGATTCCCTCCGGAGCTTCGCCCACTCATCAGCATTCACCCCGTGGATATGCTGTGATTTTTTTAGTGAACCCGGGACTGAAAGCGAAATCCACGAGGGGCCAACGAGGCTGGAACCTTTTATTAGGTGCTCCAAAAGCTAAAAACGTCTTCCTTTCCGATGACGTAGGAAAACGAATAGAACGCTCCCCAAACAGCGGCTGAGGCAAAAAGAAGCTGAAATGAACCCCTAGAAGAATTCATGTTTTAGGCAAGGTTGATGGTTGGGCGAAGACTATACCGCAGAAACTTATCTAAAGAGCCTGCGTATGTCACCGATTTCAGAGAGATTCCAGGTATGGCCATGTGCTTGCTGGTAGCAGGTCGACGGGTATTAGCCAAAGCCGAAGGAAGGAAAATGCGAGAACAAGCAATAGAGCACAACATTGGTAATAAAGATCGGCAGCAGAGAAAATAATCTACATGCTCTTCAGTGATGAGTTGTCGCATCTTGCTCAAAAGCTTCAGGCCTACCAGTCTTGTCAATCCTAAAACAAAAACAGCGGCGTAAGACATTCGTAATCCTGTACTATGGCAGGTAACAAACTACGCAAAACAAAAAATTCGATTCCGGCGACGTTCGCTGTTAAATAACTTGCAACAACAAAGTGGGGTCGTCCTTGGAAACATATAAATGCAAAAAGTTCTTGACATGTTCTTGCAACAAATCTTATTTCTCCTTGGTTTTACGAAACTTTGTAATGTTTTTAGGTTGATCCTTTTAATTGTTGAACTGTTTGATAGGTTACCATATCACATTGCCGGGCTACCTATTTTTCTTTAGAAAAGGTTTCTTGAGCTAAAATAGCTTGTTAGACATAAGGTTGCCTCTCAGTTCTGTGTTCAATAAATTTCAACCATCTTTGTAACATCTTGCCGATGCATTCTGTTTTGTTCTGCGAACTGTCCGTGGCCGTCATGAGGAGGGCGTAGCCACTTCTCCGAGCTACTCGGTGTAATACCTTTTTGTGACTGCTCCTTTCTTTCTTTGAAGGAAAGACAAATAAAGCACTGAACTGAATAGAATTGCATTGAATAAAAAATTGTGCTGAAAATACTGTGCTAAGGCAAGCATTTTGATTTTGTAACGTGGCTATGGGCTGCATCCTTTTCATCAACTGTTTTAATTTCTCTATTTTCTTGCATTGTCATTGCCTTGTCGACTGTGTTGCCCCTCCTCCATGGGCCAGTATGTTGGCCTGCAGTATGAATAAATTAATAAATAACAATTTGCAGTTGTAGAATTCATGAACACTGAAAAATGTACTCGGGACAATGCTTAAAAAAGCCTCGATGATAACCAAGCAAGCAGGAAGTGCCTGCTCTGGACAGCCCAAATATACCATATCGCTGCCAAAACTGAAACGACGAGCGTTGGCACAACGCTTTAACAAATCTGCACAAGAAATAGTGTTTATTAGGCTTCCACTTACCGAAAGCACACTTAATCTTATTTTATAGCATAATGAGCATGGACATGACTCTTTTTATCCTGTGTTCGAAGTCCACAAGACTGCCGGGCAGAAAAAAACCGACGAGGTTTTTCGTTACTATAAGCGAGGAGAGTAGCTGCATTTTGTTTTCGCTCACAAGTCAGTTAAAAAAGTTCGGATTCCGCGAGAACTAAACAGAATGATCAACCCTGTGGCCGTGCTTAAATGCCAATCTCAGTTGGTAATGATCTTAGAGTAAGTTGCTAGGGCAGGAGACATTCCAAAAATATCTGGGAGAAAAATAAGGTACTCTGTTCAGGCGTGACATCATTATTCATGACGAATAGTAGCAAATATAAGCTGTAAGACTCTCGCATAAGTAATACCAGGCAACGTAGGTGTGTCTGCGCATATCAGAGCAATCGAAATGTTTTTTTGTGGTAATAATAGCTAATAAGGGGGGGGGAGGGGGGGGCTAAAACTTAAGACGAGAGAAAATTGGCATTGAAAGCCATCCGATGAGACAAATGATATAAAATACAGAGAAGGTAATTGCAGACTGAACACTAAGATGCCTCACTAAGAATCGTGACCGACATACCCTTGTCTGGAGCGCTTGCTTGCTATACAGCGCAAACACGAATGCGGGTAGCGAGTTGCCTTCATATATTTTGTGGTCTAGCTGCCATTACATCACATTCTGTTTTGCGGTTTTTAAAGAATTAGTCAATTGTTCACTGCGAGTTTCTTATCACACTCTATTCAGAAAAAATGCTGAACCTAGTGACCTCCCAGGCCTCTTCCCGTAGAAAAAGAATTGAAATTATTGAAAATGTTAAGATATCCATGACCATGATAATATCGACAAAGCCGCCGTTTGGGGGTGATGTTTTACAGGAAAGCGAATGTTTTCTATCTATTCATCCTCACAAAATAATGTTCGGCCAGGAGTGAAATGCTAATTGAATATTTTACAGCAATACACAAGTTTCAACAAACTTGATATTAGTCGAGTCTCTCTTAACGTCATTTTAAACCTTATTGCAATCGTTCTCCAAATACAAACGGCTCTAATGCCAAGCCGTGAAGCACAAAAAGCAATGTACATATGGAATGCTAGTAAAAACATGTGCTGTAATGGTTTTGCTTTCTTTTTTATCGTGATGAACAGAATGCGTACTGTGGACCAGTACAGATGTTAAGGACAACGTGCCGCAAGACTGCATCGACAACTTTGTGGACACGTGCGGAGTAATTGTGCCAAAGCACAGCCGAGACTTGTGCCCGGACGGCGAAGGCGACTACTAGTGTCGAAAGCGCCGCTCCAACAGATGATATTATAAGAAGCAAGTTCGTTAAGCTCATCAGGAGAATAACGGTGTATAGGTATACACGAAAAATAAACTTCATGCAGTGAAGCAATGCATGGCGGACCGACTTATTTAGATGTCTAGTAATGTTAACGCGATAGCGTCTATAGGGCCCCGTGTCGCCGAAAATCCGGCGTCGGCAACCGGCGTGTGATCGCTGGTTGCAGAGAAAATCATCCAACCACATCGACCACGCAGGCCCTTCAAGGGGGGCGCAAGGTTTTGGTGAACAAGAATTGAATTTCTCGCAGTGAAATCTGTCAGAAAAATGGTAAAGTACGGCTGTACCATTAGGCGTCGGATTCGCCGTCGGATTGTTTACCAATCGGCGTCGTATTGTAATTTGAATGTACGAGAAAACCTAATTATGCTACGAGGAAACTTAAACATTTCTACCCGACCTGCGCACGTCGGGGCAATAGCGCACAATTAATGAAATAATAAAAAAAGGTGCAACGGCCTTCACATTTTAGTTAGTATAAGACCACTTATTTTGCCCCTGAAAAAACGTCTTTGCAGCAGTGCATTTTAGTTTAAACGTGAAGCCGATTTTAAGGAGGTTGGTGTAAGCTTGGTCGTTGTAAGTTGGCGTTCCCACGTTCAGTGTTGCAGTGAATGAAGCCTACTTGCCGTATGCGAACGATGCGATACGAACGGGTCCCCATAACGCTATCGCAGTCTACTCTTAAAGGCGAAGCTTAAGCGTCCTTCAAGTTTTTTAGGAGCCAAGCTCCTTATAGCGGCACCCGTTCCGTCCCCGTCGTCGTAGTAGTAGTGTGTAACCAGTCTGAGAAAAATGAGAAAAAAAATTCCGAAGTTGTGTCCGTAGCGCGGAATCGAACCAGGGACCCCTCGCTTCCGAGCGCGCGGCGTTAGCCCACTACGCCACGAAGCGTTCATAGGCACACGCACCACGATGGCAATAAATACCCAACATTAACGAAAGGCCGCGTTTCTAGCGCGTTTCTAACGCGTTTGTGCTAGCGCGTTACGGCCCGTGTAAGAAGCTGGTGTAAGACGCTGTGGCCTCTCCGCCTTACCTTCAACGCGTTTCGAACGCGCTGCCCAAGGCGGTGGCAAGTCAAGTTCAAGTCGAGGAGCGTTTATGAATACGGGGGGTATACTCTCTCAGCAGTCATGTGATGGCGTCGGCAAACGCCGTGCACGTTCCGGCAGGAGCAAATGGCTGCGTAAGACGCTGTGGCCGCTCCCCCTTACTAGAGAGTACTGTACGTTTCTAACGCGTTTGTGCTAGCGTCCCCTTAAGCGGGAGATCCAATGATTCCTTCCGGAGCTTCGCCCACTCATCATCATTCACCCCGTGGATATGCTGTGATTTTTTTATATCACATGGTCCGAATGTGTATTTTTTAATTATGAATGCGTTTTGACATTTTACGTTTACTCTCTGTTTGTATTTCTTGCTGAAGATACATATTCTCCGTAAAGCACATGGGCCAATCCTGGCATCCCAGCTGTATCGTTGCTCGGGCAAAAACTTGAGTTGGTGTAATTCGTGTTACTTATGAAGTCTCACAACACCCCTCTTATACCTATATTTGCTCTGTATAAAAATATGCAGACTACAATGCTAATTCATTTCTCTAAACTGATTTTCTGTTCAACCACACCCATCGGACGCCAGATACCAGCCTTGACCGGCGCATTGTTCAGTGGCAGCAGAACGTAAAGGCACGCATTGCCACCTGCTCTAATTTAGTGCGGTTAAGTAGTCGAGCACATGGCATGGCTAAACACGTCAGGCGTTTGTGTTCTTCATTCGAAGTATTACCCTACAATCTTAAATTATATACCATGTAATTTTAGCGCTACTGCAGAGCAGGGTTAATTACCCTACTCTATGTGCACGCTGCATTTGAATGAGGGGAACCAAGTAGGTTGAATTTTTTTTCAACCTCTTTGACCGGGGAACAAAGAGCATTTATTAACAGGCTGTTTTGTTAACACTAAACGGAATTTTTAAAATTACCTGTGGCAAATAACACCACTTTATGAACTATGAAGAAAAAATACTCCTGCTCTAGATATTTAAATGCAAAATACACCAATTGACAAATGTAGGCTAAATAATTTCGTACTAATTACGTTAGACAAGAAAAAAAATGTCGCAGTTTCACCAGAAAGGCGAAGCATCAATTGCGATAGCAACTCAGCAGAGAGCTATACGGAGTAAGGATAGTAGTTTTATCAGTTGTATAAACTTGGACATGCAGCTCCAGCAACGCGCACCAGCAACGCGCAGCCGTTTTGCCCGTGTTCGCAAGAACGCGCGCGGCGTTGGTGACTGTTTCCAGGGCCTCTGAGGGCGGCTCGGAGGTTTTCGACGAGATCAGAAGGCGAAACTCATCGAGCAGCGTTGCAAGTCTTTAGCGCCTTCTCGGCTCGCAACGTTTTTATATAAATACGCATTTGGTGCCGCAACTAAATGTCGCCTTCCGTCCCCCAACAGCCTTTCGCGCGCCGGAAGAAGTCGCGTTTGATCTATATATATATATGGTGATTATAAAGGAGGAAAGAGACGCTTAATTCTGCAGCCCTTCAGGGAGGACGGCGCAGAACGCGCGTTTGTTCTCCGCCGTGCGTTCGCGCCTCGTGAAAGCGCGCGTCCATCGCTCCATTTCACTCGCACATACAGCGTCCGGCGCGCGGCGACGATTTTATCGCCGTTCACAACATACGGAACCTCACGGCGACGGCGACGACGACGCCGACCGCAGAAATCCTCTTTACGTGTTCATATAATTAAAATGACTCCCCATTACTGTATTTCACATACTTATAGAGAACCGTTTGCGAGGAATAGGCGACTTTTAGAAGAGTTTACCGCATTTGAGGGCTCTTAATTTGTCGACGTTCGATTGATCTTTATGCGCTATTCGTCGTGCTTCTAACACTAATAGTTCACTAGCTAATCACCCTTGTTATAGCTTTTAAAGACGATAGTCTTTCTTGGGGAACTTATACGCTGAAAATTTGTTCTGTCTGTGTGTCTGTCTGTCTGTTTGTCTGTCTGTCACACATCACACTCATATGCGCGAGAAGACCTCCACAAGCGAACACACACAAATTTACTAAACAACACTTTCTAAGGCAGTGGGAGGCATGGCTTGCGGACGAGGAACAGGACAGTCAGCTGGCTCTCCTGGACCAAGCCCAGCGAGCCGCTCAAGCCAGTGGGGCCCTGGACTAGGGGCTCCACCCACATTTTCCTTGCTTTTTTTGCCTTTCCCCATTAAAGTTTACTCTCTCTCTCTGTCTGTCACCCGATTCAGCCACCCGGCCAAAGTTGGACCACTTGCTTACCGCCCACACTACTTAAACTGGTACGGCTGTTCATACTTGTGAACGTTATCGATCACAAAGTAAATATTACGCATATCTGAGGCGGAACATCACTAGGTAAGTATTAGGAGGTGTGTTCCTTTAATAGAAAATACATAGATACGTAACTCTAAAGACCCTAGTTTCTTAAGCTGCGCTGAAAATGCCCTGCTATGTGCGCCGACGAACGACGTTCCCCGACTGCGCGCCGACGAGCGCCCTCTGCCATGGAGGAAGTAAACCCTCTGCACGAGCTCATGTTTCCCGATGTATTGCCAGATGGCGTCCATGTCTCACGCAGCGCCTCCTCAATTTTATCAATGCCAGCCAGATGCGGCCGATTCAACATAAAGGAAGCGCTGTCTGAGGCAGGGCAAAACATTAATGGCCGCTTGATGAAATAATGCGGTAAAATGAAATCTGTTCAAACAAACCTTCATGCCAGGACGGAAATGGTACGAGAACAGCATCACGGGTGGCCGCGGATCAGACCAGCACTCATGTAGTACGGCCGGCAGAAGACTATCGTCTTTCGACGACATTTGCAGCGAAGCACGCAGATACGCGGCAAATTTTTAAGGTAAGAAGTCAACTTCCGGATAAAAAAAAAGTTGTCGCAGTTTCACCTGAAAGGCGAAGCATCAATTGCGATAGCAAACTTGTAGAGAGCTATACGGAGTAATGATATTAGCTTTATCAGCTGTATAAACTTGGACATGCAGCAGCATCGGCAACACGCAGAACTGTTGTCGACGCCATCGGCGTTTTGCCCGCGTTCGCTCAAAATGCGTGCGGCGTTGGTGACTGTTGCCGGAGCCTCTGATATAAATAGGCACTTGGTGCCGCAGCTAAACGTCGCCTCCCTTCCCTCCCCCACGGCCTCTCGCGCGTCGGAAGAAGGCGCGTTTGCTCTACACATATGGTGATTGTAAAGGAGAAAAGAGACGCCTAATTCTGCAGCCCTTAAGCGAGCACGGTGCAGAACGCGCGTTTGTTCTCCGCCGTGCGTTCACTCCCCGTGAAAGACGCGCCCCTCGCGCCCTTTCACTCGCACATACAGCGTTCGGCGGCGCGCGGCGATATGATGCGATTTGATCTCCAAATGACGTCATACGGAACCTCACGCCGACAGCGACGGCGACGGCGACGCAGACGGCAGAAATCTGCTTTTGAGTGTCCATATAATTTCTATCGCAATAAAATGCTGGCTCTCCCGTAATCGAGAGTAGTTGTATAAGCATGAAATGACTACCATATGGCGTCTTTTGCTGCCTGTGGTGCTAACGCTTTTAACCGCGTAGACGACGCTAGGGGGCCAAACGGAGCGGTCACGCTTCGCATGAGCTCCGGCCTCGACGCCTCATTTCACCTGGAAAACCTCGACGTCGCCGAAAATGCAGTACTCCATCGTCTTCTACTAATCAAGCGAAATCCGTGGATAACCGGTTTCTCCATTCTCCATTCTTTGCTTGTTCGAAGAACCCAAGGAGGAATTTTTAGGGGCGAAGCTTCTTATAGCGGCACCCGTTCGTCCCCGTCGTAGTAGGTAGCCACGTCTAGTTTTATGAATTGCTCAATAGATGGCGTTGTGTGTCCGTATATGTATGTATACCCATATATACATATATATGTATACGTATAGTATAACCGGAAGCCGACTTCCGCTTCCGGTTCCACTTCCGGTTCCGCTTGCGGTTCCGGAAGCCAGCTTCCGGCTTCCGGAGAACGCTTCCGGCGTTTTATGAAAAAAAAGTTATCGCAGTTTCACCCGAAAGGCGAAGCATCAATTGCGATAGCAACTTAGTAGAGAGCTATACGGAGTAAGGATAGTAGTTTTATCCGCTGTACAAACTTGGACATGCAGCAGCACCGGCAACACACAGCACTGTTGTCGACGCCGTCGGCGTTTTGCCCGCGTTCGCACAAAATGCGTGCGGCGTTGGTGACTGTTGCCGGAGCCTCTGATATAAATAGGCACTTGGTGCCGCAGCTAAACGTCGCCTTGGAGTGTCCATATAAAATCTGCTTTGGAGTGTCCATATAATTGCTATCGCAATAAAAATTCCGAAAATTGTGTCCGTAGCGCGGAATCGAAACAGGGACCCCTCGCTTCCGAACGCGCGGCGCTAACCACTACGCCACGAAGCGCACATAGACACACGCACCACGATGGCAATAAATACCCAACATTAACGAAAGGCCGCGTTTCTAGCGCGTTTCTAACGCGTTTGTGCTAGCGCGTTACGGCCCGTTTAAGAAGCTGGTGTAAGACGCTGTGGCCTCTCCGCCTTACCTTCAACGCGTTTCGAACGCGCTGCCCAAGGCGGTGATGATGATGATGATGATAAGTGGTTCTTGAGGGAAAGGGAAAGGTTGGCGCTATCTTCTGCAAGTCAAGTTCAAGTCGAGGAGCGTTTATGAATACGGGGGGTATACTCTCTCAGCAGTCATGTGATGGCGTCGGCAAACGCGGTGCACGTTCCGGCATGTGTAAATGGCTGCGTAAGACGCTGTGGCCGCTCCCCCTTACTAGAGAGTACTGCACGTTTCTAACGCGTTTGTGCTAGCGTCCCCTTAAGCGGGAGATCCGATGATTCCCTCCGGAGCTTCGCCCACTCATCATCATTCACCCCGTGGATATGCTGTGATTTTATTGCGATAGCAATTATATGGACACTCAAAAGCAGATTTCTGCCGTCGGCGTCGCCGTCGCCGTCGCCGTGAGGTTCCGTATGACGTCATTTGGAGAAGAAATCGTCGCCGCGCGCCGAACGCTGTATGTGCGAGTGAAAGGGAGCGAGGGGCGCGTCTTTCACGGGGAGTGAACGCACGGCGGAGAACAAACGCGCGTTCTGCGCCGTGCTCGCTTAAGGGCTGCAGAAGTAGGCGTCTCTGTTCTCCTTCACAATCACCATGTATGTAGAGCAAACGCGCCTTCTTCCGACGAGCGAGAGGCCGTGGGGGAGGGGGAGGGAAGGGAGGCGACGTTTAGCTGCGGCACGCAGTGCCTATTTATATCAGAGGTTTTAAATCCTCCTTAGAAGAACAAGGAGGATTTAAAAAAATGCTATAGTGGAGCTGCCGTCTCAAAAGTGAAGCCGGACCGCCGCCATCTTACCAGAGGCAAGTAATAACGTTAGCAAATAGCGGGGAATACACGAAGCACTTTCTTCCCACTCCGTGCTGTTTTAGGTAGACAATTTAGCCGTGCAGATATCGTTGGACGTCTTCCTTTCTGTCACTGGTTTCAGAAGAAAGCTTTAAGTTATTTTCAAATTTTATGGCACATCATGATATTAATACACAGACAATGGTAATATTTTAAGCGAAAGGTTCGAGCTGTTAATTTCAAATTAGCCTAGCATTTGCAATAACTGACCAAAAAAACGTGAGCTGCTAGCAGATTACAGCTGTCACGGCCCTCTTTCAGAGTAGAAGTATGGGCAAACTGTGGCTTCACCTGTGCTGGTAAGAAACTGCGGGGACTGCCACTCCAGAATTTTTTTAAAATCCTCCTTAGAAGAACCGCGGAGAAGAACGCTGCTCTATAAGCCTAAGCGGCGTCGGGCCGTCGGCCCTACGGAACGCTGCTCCAGCTAGTGCGGGACACGCCAGGATGGCTTACGACGACGCGTCTGCGACGATCAGAGCCAAGACGCCGATCGAAAAGAACCCACAACGCGAAGACAACCTTGGTGTGCTGCAGAGTCTGCAGGGGTGTTGTGCCAGGCTGGTCAGGCCCGGGGTGGGGTGGGAGGCCGTGAGGCCTTCCCGCTTGTAGAAATGTCCTTAGAGGCGTGCAGAGAGCCCTGACGAGTCAAGGAACTCCACGACGCCTCGAAGTGCAGAAAGGTGGTGTCGGCCGGGGAAGAGGAGATCTTCCTCCTCGCCAGAGGGGAGGCCCAGGCGGCGGAACTCCTGCAGGAGTGGGCCCCGCTGCGCGCTGTATGTGCGAGTGAAAGGGCGCGAGGGACGCGCGCTTTCAAGGGGAGTGAACGCACGGCGGAGAACAAACGCGCGTTCTGCGCCGTGCTCGCTTAAGGGCTGCAGAAGTAAGCGTCTCTTTCCTCCTTTACAATCACCATATATGTAGAGCAAACGCGCCTTCTTCCGACGCACGAGAGGCCGAGGGGGAGGGGCAGGGGGGGGGAGGGAAGGGGGCGACGTTTAGCTGCGGCACCAAGTGCCTATTTATATCAGAGGCTCCGGCAACAGTCACCAACGCCGCACGCATTTTGAGCGAACGCGGGCAAAACGCCGAAGGCGTCGACAATAATTCTGCGTGTTGCCGGTGCTGCTGCATGTCCAAGTTTATACAGCTGATAAAGCTAATATCATTACTCCGTATAGCTCTCTACAAATTTGCTATCGCAATTGATGCTTCGCCTTTCAGGTGAAACTGCGACAACTTTTTTTTTATCCGGAAGTTGACTTCTTACCTTAAAAATTTGCCGCGTATCTGCGTGCTTCGCTGCAAATGTCGTCGAAAGACCATAGTCTTCTGCCGGCCGTACTACATGAGTGCTGGTCTGATCCGCGGCCACCCGTGATGCTGTTCTCGTACCATTTCCGTCCTGGCATGAAGGTTTGTTTGAACAGATTTCATTTTACGGCATTATTTCATCAAGCGGCCATTTGTTTTGCCCTGCCTCAGACAGCGCTTCCTTTATGTTGAATCGGCCGCATCTGGCTGGCATTGATAAAATTGAGGAGGCGCTGCGTAAGACATGGACGCCATCTGGCAATACATCGGGAAACATGAGCTCGTGCAGAGGGTTTCCTTCCTCCATGGCAGAGGGCGCTCGTCGGCGCGCAGTCGGGGAACGTCGTTCGTCGGCGCGCATAGCATGGCATTTTCAGCGCAGCTTAAGAAACTAGGGTCTTTAGAGTTACGTATCTATGTATTTTCTATTAAAGGAACACACCTCCTAATACTTACCTAGTGATGTTCCGCCTCAGATATGCGTAATATTTACTTTGTGATCGATAACGTTCACAAGTATGAACAGCCGTACCAGTTTAAGTAGTGTGGGCGGTAAGCAAGTGGTCCAACTTTGGCCGGGTGGCTGAATCGGGTGACAGACAGACAGACAGACCAAATTTTCAGCGTTTAAGTTCCCCAAGAAAGACTATCGTCTTTAATACTACAACTCAAGGCTGATCGCCGTTCCGGAGACCGGGACCGAAGCGGTGGATAAGACAGCGTCGAGCCAGCCCAAACTAAAGGGGAATTGCCTTCGCCAAAAGAAGCTACCTCCACTGCCGAAGACCGATTTCAAAGTCATCATTAGACCGAAGAATGGGCTCAACATCAGTCAACTGAGCACGCATCAGATGGCCCGGCCAATAACCAAAGCATGTAGAAACCCAGACGTGTAACGAAGGCAACTTGCTTATACGGTTGCGCAAAGGATCGAACATCGCCTTAATCAGCACGCCAAGCATGGAGACTGCCAATGTTGTGCAGAGCGTTCCAAGTCTACGTTTTGGTGCAAAAGACTATGCAGTGACGGCGTACATGGCAGCGCCGGACAATTCATGTAAAGGTGTGATTCATGGACTGGACGCCGGTACAACGCCGACCGCGGATGGCTGACGAGGACGCGTCTGCGACGATCAGAGCCACGACGCCGATCGAAAAGAACCCCCAACGCGAAGACAACGCTACCGACCTCTCGCAAAAGAAAACCCTTGACAACGGGGGATGGCTTACTGCAAAATACTACAACTCAAGGCTGATCGCCGTTCCGGAGACCGGGACCGAAGCGGTGGATAAAGACAGCGTCGAGCCAGCCCAAAATAAAGGGGAATTCCCTTCGCCAAGAGAAGCTACCAAAAGAAATACTTTATGCACGAATGCTTGGAAACTCCCAAACCGCGGTCATTACCTTGTAGGGCAAGATCGTCTCCCGCTACGTTTACTACTACGGCGGTGAGACACGTTGCTAACTCTATCGGTCATCGCGGCAAGTCTGCTATATATGCTTCAAGCGGGGCATAGGGCGGATGTATGCCCCACACCTAACGCTGTTGTCTGCTCGAACTGCGCCGTACCAGTCATCGAGGACGGACACACCTGCAAGCCCAGGTGTGCGCTATGCAAGGAAGTGCACCCCACACGGGCAAATGAATGCAAGGAACGCCTCAGGAAACCGAGGAGCCCACGGGCGAGAAAACAAGAGGAACCTGACGCCGAAGCCAGGAACGCCGGCGGACGTGGCCGGACCAGGAAACACTGGTTCAGTAGAGACTCCAGCTCGACATCCAGGTCCAGATCAAGGTCGAGATCCGTTCCTAAGACCCGGCAGGCTCCGGAAACGAAAAAGAAGCAACAGAAGAAGACCATAACCAAGAAGGAAGAAGACAGCAAGGTGAGCTGGAAAGCGCATCTTTTCTCTGCTCCAAAGAACACGAACACGCAAACGACGAAGTAAATGAGCTTAGGCAAACTATTCAGACTCTCAGGGCAGAAAATGCTGAGCTTAGACAGAAGCTCAACGAGCTCATAGATGAACTTAAGGCACTGAGAACAGGGCAGCCAAACTCAAACCCGCAAACAGACGAAAATCAGTCGGCCACCATAGGGCGGCAGGAATTCACAACTGTCATGGTAGCCATGAACAATGCACTAGCGAATCTTAGCAACCTCGTTTCTAACCTCCAAGAGGAGGCGCGCAAGGATAGAGAACGCCTAGTACAATTTACGTGCATGAAATCCAGAACTAAACCCTATACTAGGCTATCAGTTAACCATGACGAGCTGCCGTAAATGCTCGATCACGTTGGAAATCCTCGATATATGGCAGTGGAAATGCCGTGGGATTCGCAGAAAGCAAGGTCTTCTTAAACAACACATCACTAACTGCAGAGCTCCGCCAAACATAATCGCCCCTACAGGAAACCGGCTGCTCACCCACTCTTGCGGGCAACTCAGTCTATGAGGGGCTCGACCAAAGTTAGGTCGCGACGCTGGTTGCCAATGCGGTCATCGCAATCAGACACGACATCGACGCAACGGACATTGACCACGTCTTTATTGAAATCTGTACGCAAAAAAGAAGCCAAGCAAGCATCTTTCTCCTCAACATTTACAGCCCCCCCCCCCCCCCCCCAGCTAGAGGAAAGCAAACTTCGGCTACGTGCTACGCAAGGCAGAACAAGCAACAGGCAAGAAGGGTCTCGTCATCCTGGGGGATTTTAATGCCTGGCACAAAAGCTGGGGCTTCGTTAAGGAAACTCAAAAAGGCAGGGTTCTAGCCACAGAAGCGGATCGCAGAAGGCTCAGTCTCATCATAGACCACACCCAACCCACGCGAGTGGGGAACAGTATCAACCGAGATTCATGCCCTGACTTGGCATTCGTCAGAGGGGTAAGGGATGCTCGATGGGAAAATGACGGGGAAACACTCGGCAGCGACAATTGCATTTTGCGCATCAAGAGAGAAACCCTCCCGATCAGGAAAAGACTTGGCCAGGCTAGGCTCACCGACTGGGTAGCCTATAGAAAAACTAGGACAGAGTCCGAAGACGCTGAGATCACAGACATTACAAGCTGGGTCGCAGGAATCAAGGCAGACTGCAAAAGGCTAATCCAAAAGGTAGCTCTCACCACCAACACACCCGAGGTGGATAAGCATCTGTTACACCTATGGGACGCCCAACGTGGGCTACTAAGAAGATGGAAATGGCAGAAGCACAGCAAGAAACTCAGACTTAAGATCGTCGAGGTCACCAGACAAGCAGAAGAATATGCGACAGAACTCCCACGGAGCAACTGGGACCAAAAATGCAACGAGCTACCGGGAACCCTAGGCTGGAAAAAGACATGGGCCTTGCTAAGGGCTCTTATAGACCCAACCATTACCAAGTCCGAAAATCGTAAGTCGACCCAACGGATTGCGCACCGATTTCAAGGCACAGATCGGGAATTGTTAGAGAACATCAAGCAGCGCTATGTTGGGGATACAACGGACGTCAACTGCAACTTGGCATACACGGGTGAAGCAAATCCCGCTCGAGGTGAACCCATTACCACAGAAGAAGTCAGACACGCTGGGATGTCTGCCACAAAGAACACCACAAAAGGGAATGATGGCATCACCAACGCCATGATAAGGAACCTAGACGAAAACTCGATCAAACGATTTACAGAATTCGTCAATAAGCACTGGGAATGGGGGACCATCCCGGACGACTGGAGACATGCGAAAATAGTAATGATTCCGAAGTCCGGAAAGACTCCCTGCCTGGAAAATATGCGGCCCATTTTACTAACGTCCTGCTTGGCAAAAGTATACGAGAGAATTGTGCTCCAGAGGTTGGAGGCCCACCTGGAGGATAACGAGCTCATGCCGCGCACTATGTTTGGATTCAGAAAATGCCTCTCAACACAGAACATCCTCCTGCAGATCAAGGAGGAGGTGCTTACTAACATCCCAAAATACGGAGAAAATATCTTGCTTGCGCTTGATCTTAAAGCGGCCTTCGACAATGTAAGTCATAGAGCTGTGCTAAAGGGGCTCAGCAACATTGGTTGCGGGCAGAGTATACACAACTACTTCAAAGCTTTCCTCAGTAACAGAACCGCCACCATTGGTATAGGAGGCATCAGGACTGACACCTGCAAAACGCCCCCAAAGGGAACGCCGCGAGGTTCTGTGATATCCCCTATGCTTTTTAACACTGTTATGATCGGCTTAGCACGAAACCTCGAAAAAATTGAAGCACTCAGGCATGCCATCTACGCAGACGACGTCACAATCTGGGTGACCAGGGGATCCTTAGGCGAAAAACAAGACCTTCTGCAGAGTGCAGCAGATACAGTCCACGTATACACCGAACACTGAGGACTTGCATGCTCCCCGGAGAAATCCGAAGTGCTCAGAGTCTACAGAAGAGGATGCAATCTGCAAAACTCCATAGACATCTACATAGGAGGGAAGAAGTTTCCGGAGGTATCCCAAGTTAAGATCCTTGGCATGTGGGGACAAAGCAACTGTCGTTTAGATCACACAATCAGACAGCTCGCAAACACCACAGCGCAGATCACGAGGATGATTGCAAGAATCTCAAACAGACGACGAGGTATGAAGGAAGAGGAGACATGTAGTCTAGTACAGGCCCTCGTGGTCAGTAGGATTGTATACAGTGCCCCCGATCAACCCCCACTAGATCAGGAAAAGGAACAATTAGAGGCAATCCTTAGGAAAGCTTATAAATGCGCTCTCAGACTGCCGGTCAACACCTTGACGGAGAAATTCCTTAAATTGGGCATAAGCAGTGCAAGAACACATCGAAGCTTACCTTCTCACGCAGAAAATGAGACTCATGCAGACCCCAACGGCTAGGAACACCCTGAAGATACTGGGCATGAGGGATGCCTGCAGGGAAATTAGCAGTACGGAAAGCATACCTCAAGATATTCGAAAGATCATTGAGATCAGCCCAATACCGAGAAACGTGCATCCTAAAATACACAAGGCCAGAAGAAAGGCAAGATCGGAAGCACACGCAAGATATTTCGCGGGGATAAAATACGTGTTATACGTCGACACGACCACATAGAAAGACCACTCCGGGGCGGTAGTCAGCGTTGTTGATCACCAGCTTAGGGACATCAATTGCGCTTCGATCAAAGGAAACAACATCATCGAGGCTGAGGAAGCGGCAATTGCACTCGCCATCACCCACGAGGGCGAAGATGCCACTACAGAAATTCTTACGGACTCGCAAGAAGCATGCATAAGGTACAGCAGTGGACACATATCCACTGTGGCCATCCGCATACTCAAGACGCGAAAGATCACCTTCTCCAGATGCTTGATTACGTGGACACCAGGCCATGAGACTGTGACAGGGAACCAGCGTGCCGACGCCAACGCCCAAGCATACGCCAACCGGGGGGCGCACCATGACGGAGAACCGAACACAGTCACCAGACGCTATGGAGCAATTTTAGAAAACAAGGAGCCCTAAGGAGGATTTACCCCCTCCCCACAAACACCTTAGTAGAGAGCAGTTGGTCGCCTGGAGACAACTGCAGACTAATACATACCCCAATCTGAGTTTACTAAGCAAAATCTATCCGGCAACATATGACAATAAATTCCCGCTATGCGGGGAAAACGCGATGCTTTACCACGTTACATGGGCTTGCCAAAAACTACATGTAGCGCCAGTACACAAAACACCAACACCGGAGCAGTGGGAGGCTGCGCTATCCTGCTCAAAGCCTGAAGAACAGCTCAAGCTGATCGACTAAGCTCGCAAGATGGCAAAGGCCACAGGGGTCCTGGCTGAGGGCTCCACCTACGCCGGGAAACCTTCTTTGTGAAAATAAAGTTTTAGATGCGAAGCATATTATGCTCGGGGCTATGTCACTCCCTCCCTCCCTCCGCCGTGCGGCGTCCACTTCCGTTTCCACTTCCGCTTCCGGTTCCGGTTCCGCTCCCGGTTCCGGAAGCCAGCTTCTGGCTTCCGAAGAACGCTTCCAGTGTTTTGCCCGAATGATCCCCAGGTGCTTCGCCCACTGATCATCATTCACTTCGTCCTCTCTTTCTCCTCCCGCAACGCCGCGATGAGTGCCACGGACAGCGCCGCGGAGAAGAGGGCTAGAGCCATTGCCACGAAACGGCAGCGGCGACAGGCCGATCTGAAAACTAATGAGAAATTGAGTCGACCCCATGGCTGCTTCGCATACAACTCAGGGTTCCTCTACGGGAAGATGGTGTAATTTTTTTCATTCATTTCAACCGAGTTTCTTCTAGCAATAATCCAACGCGCTCAGCGTCTGGCACCACGTTTTCTTCTTGTCGCGTGGAAGTGGTCGGCTGCAAATGCGTGGCCTAAGGTTGCCTATATCTGCCTTTTGATCGTTGCTATTGGAAATGACAAATAAAACTTGAGTGTACTAGCAGGTACAGCTTGAGTGATATTGTGAAGAAACAATAGGAAGAACTCAGAAGCAATGTTTTGTAACATCTTTGGAGAGTTATGTTATGCTATGTTTTGAGTGGTTGCCCACATGATCTCGTTTTGTTATCGAAACTTGCCGGCACGTTCTCGTTTTGGGTGCGCGGATAACGGCTCTCGATTTTGGCGCAAAGTCACTTGAAGATCACCGACAACGGGAGCTAAAAGAATTTCATGCTTAATAAATTACACCATCTTCCCGTAGGGGAACCCTGAGTAGTATGCGAAGCAGCCATGGGGTCGACTCAAGGCAGTTTTATCAGCTGTATAAACTTGGACATGCAGCAGCATCAGCAACGCACAGAACTGTTGTCGACGCCGTCGGCGTTTTGCCCGCGTTCGCACCGAACGCACGCGGCGTTGGTGACTGTTGCCGGTGCCTCTGGGGCGTCTACCGTCGCGCCTCTAACCTAAGCTGCTTCGCATTATCGCGCGCGGAACCGCAGGTGTTGCCATTCGTTGCACAATCCGGAGAGGAGAGGAGCGTCGGAGAGGAGAGGAGGAATGCAAAGAGGAGAGATGAGGAGAATGAGAGGACGAAGAGAATGATGAATGATGAGTGGGCGAAGCACCGGGGGATCATTCTGGCAAAACGCCGAAAGCGTTCTCGGGAAGCCGGAAGCTGGCTTCCGGAAGTGGACGCCGCACGGCGGAGGGAGGGAGGGACATAGCCCCGACCATAAGCTGCTTCGCATCTAAAAAATCACCGCCCAAACACACGGTACAGATGGTTAACCAGGGAAGCTGAAACATGCGGCCGCAGTGTTTAGCAGTGGGTTAATCCAGAAGCTGTATTGAAGCACTTCTCAATTATTGGTTACATGTCTGTGTTTCTAGCGGAACGCAAGCGCCAATGGAGGGCGGATGCTGCTACCCACGACGCCGAGCTAACTCGAGATTTCGAACGCATGCGACAATGGCGAGCCGAGGAGGCGGCGTTGCGGGCAGAGCAGTGTCAACGTGGCAGTGGCGGGAACGCGTTCACCGGGGCCAACGCCAGCTTTCGGAGGGAGTTATTTAGAGCGGCAATTTGGCTTCGGCTGCGACGAGACGTCCACGCTGAAATCGCGAATTGAAATGCAAGCGCCAATGGCGGGCGGATGCAGCTAACCACGACGCCGAGCTAACTCGAGATATCGAGCGCATGCGACAACGGCGAGACGAGGTGGTGGTGTGGTGGTGGTGGTTGGTGGTTGCGGGCAGAGTACCGTCAACGTGGCAATGGCGGGAACGCGTTCGCTAACGACGTCACTATACTCGCGGACAACTTTCTGTGGCAATGAAGCGAAAGCTACGGGCGCGTGGCTGCTGCATATGTGTTACCACGCGAAATAGTCCGGCAGCGTTTGACAGTGCTTTTGGTCGATCGGAACAGACGCTGAATCGGCGCAGCTTTGACGTGCAACGGTTGTGCGTTTGCTCAGACGCGCAAGGGAAAAGCTGCAAGATAAGCAAGCTTTTACACTGAGTGGTGTGTTCCGTTTTATTTAACTGTTGCTAATAAGGTGTTTATGTTTTCTCTTCTCCAGCCTAAACTAACGCGGATTTAAACGCGGGACTCTTTTCAGAAGCGCTCTCTCTTGTGGGCACTTTGCCTCCATAGTTTTCCCTTCATTGCCACAGAAAGTTGTCCGCGAGTATAGCGGCCCTGCCAATGGCGCGCGCGCTTGGGTGCGACGTAGAGAACGACGTAACTGACGGGGCATGCAATGGAGACGTTTAGCGAAACATGGACGAACGGTTTTTCGTTTCGCCTAGCCATATAGAGCTTTTGCTGTAAATTGTAGAATATATTGAATACATATTACTAGCTTCTGCTAAACAGCACATATTTTTGGGCATTTAAGGGCCCTATAATGTGTTACAATTGTTATTATTTTTTATTAGAAAAAAAGGGAATGTGGGTCGCACGCCAACACGCTTAACAATAATTTGCAGAACAATTTTGGCAGCAATGTAGGTGAGGCCTTTACTCTAAAATGAACAAAGGCTAAACGGATTATGGAATCCACCTAGCATACTGATTAAATAAGCAGACGATATGTTTTCCATTTCACACACTCTGCTGTAAAAAAAAACCGTACCGAATTCTCTCGCACGATTTCACTTGTGGTCAATTGCACACCCAACAATCGGAGACATAGGTGTGGAAGGCTTCACAAAGGTATCTTTATTAGGCAGAAAAGTTAAGGTTGTTCGCCTAAAGAATTGCATAAAAGTAGGTATCAATATTATATCCTCAAATGACACCCTCATGATGCAGTCCCAAAAGAAATGTGAGAGAGGAGCCCGGTTGCGTATGACCTTTTTCTAAGCGTTCGCACCCACCGGTACACTGTGCAATTTGGAGGACACACGCAGGCTTTGCAGTGGTGGTGCTAGATGGCGCCGGGTGTTCTTAAGGAAGCGCGAAACAGGGGTCCCCCTGCAGTACACGTCTCCCACATAACTCGCTTCCATGGTGGCAATATGTTGGGTCGTTATATTACAACGAAGCTGTTTATGGCTAGGTAAGCGCAATGCCACATACCCCTGTGGGCCCAGGCACGAAGGTAAGAACCGAGGTTTTATTTCAATGCTATTGAGAAATAAAAACGGTACCAAAAAATGAAGAAATTAAAAAAGGTAACTAGAAAGAACAAAAAGATTAGAGTTCGAAAAAATCAGAGTCCACAAAGGCTAGTGGTGCTCCACATGGAGGTGGTAGATTTCACGGGAGGTGGATATTGCCTTCTTAAAAAGTTTAAGATATCACCGAGATCACAGTTTTCGCATGAACGAAGTTGTTTTTGGGATCCCAAGAGCCTACGGCACCAACGATGAGGGCACGAACAGGCACAGGCTGGGGGGTGCTGTGCAAGATGTTGTCGCACCGGCTCGTATTTGTTGACCTTGGCGCTGCGGGCTTCGGCAACCCTGCATTTTGTGAATGATGGGGTCGCCCAAAGGTTGAAAAGGGGGCCACTAAGGGAACAGCCTTGACGGATCCTGGCCAGGATGGGAATAGACGTGGTGATACCGTCTGCGTACACGATCCGTGTACAGTTGTTGCTGTACAGGCAGGTCGGTAGCCGCGTTTACATGAATGCGACAACTGGCGCATCGCATCACATCAACTTGCTAGCGCATCGCATCCATGTAAACGGGGCTAATGCCCTAGGAAAGCGCGTCAGGAGGAGGAGGAGGAATAAACATTTTATTAAAATAGCACACTGAGGTTCTTGCGGGTGAAGCCCCTACTCCAGGGCCCCACTGGCTCTAGCGGCTCGTTCGGCTTGGTCCAAGGTTGCCTGCTGGCTTCCCAGGTCCTGCCGGGCGAGTCGCGCCTCCCACGACCTTTCAAGTTCGTTGCGTGTAACGAGGGGTGAGTTTCCCTCTGCTGGTCTTTGTTTGCAATGCCAAGTGATATGTATGAGGGTTGGTGTATCGCTGCACCAAGGACAGCAGTCATCGTATTGGGACGGGTGTATTTTGCTGAGTGTGTGTATATTGGGATATGTATTCGTTTGTAGGCGTCTCCAGTCCTGGGATTGCCAGCGTGTGAGTTTAGGGTGGGGTGGCGCCATTGTCTGCCTTGCGCGTCTTTGGCTGTCGAGGATATCTCGCGGCAGCGTAGGTGTGAGGTATTCCTCCCGGGTCGATGTGTCCGCGGCTCGGAAAATTAGTCCTCGAGCCAGGCGGTCCGCCCGTTCGTTTCCCTGTACACCTTCGTGAGCGGGGCACCATGTGATGATGTGATCTTCTCGAAGGTTGTTCCCTAGAATGCCTAGGACGCTCCGAGGGAGGACGCCCCTGAGAAACAGTCGGCAAGCTTCTTGAGAATCCGTGAGAACGTGTGCAGATTGCCTCTTGCCCTCTGCCACTCGTATGGCTAGTGCTATGGCCGCCGCTTCGGCCACGGCCGTGCTCTTGGTACGGATCGTAGCCGACGTGATTGCTTCGTTGCCTCTAGTGACGACCGCAGCAAATGCTCTCAGCCTCGAGGGGTAGGGAGTTGCGTCTGTGTAGTGAGTGTTTGGGTCGTTGCGTAACCGCTCGAGTGCCACCGCTCTCGCTCGTCTGCGGCCGGCGTTAAACATGGGGTGCATGTTCTTGGGTATTGGGTGCACGTGTATGCGTTCCCTGTCTTGTCTGGGTATTTGGTGCGTCTCCTCCCCGCAGAATTGGGGTGCCAAGGGGTAGTGAAGTCTCTGTAGTAAAGCTCTACCTTGGGTTGTCGAGTTGAGTCTCTCTCTCTGCGCGATCAAGACTGCCGCGGCGTGTTCATCGTACGTATTGTAAATACCCAGGCTTGCAGACGCTCTGTGCCAGTGCAGTCAGGGAGGCCCAGTGCAGCTTTGTAGGCAGTCCGTATGAGTACGTTGGCCTGCTCTGCTTCACATCTGCGTGAAAGCTGGTATGGCAGAGCGTACGTAATGCGGCTGATTACGAAGGCTTCTACCAGTCTCCTGGTGTCTTCCTCCGTCATGCCGTCCTTACTGCGGGCTATTCTTCTTATGAGTCTCGATACGCTCCTGGATGTGTGTTTGAGTTTGTTTAGCGTTGACGATACGCTGCCCGTCTCCAGAATTTGCATGCCTAGCACCCGGAGCTCCTGCACTTGTTTGACCTGGCTTCCGTTGATCTCCAGATTGAGGATGGGGGAGCGTGTCTGCTGGGTGTTTTTAGGTCTTATTTGAATAAATTCAGATTTTTCTGGTGCACATCTCATGCCTGCCCTTCTCGCGTGTTCGTCAATTGTGTTGATCGCTCTTTGTAGAGTGTCTTGTCTGTGCCCGTAGGACCCCTTAGTTGCCCAAAGGGTGACGTCGTCCGCGTAGATAGCTACTCCAAGTTCCGGGTCTTCCTCCAACGCTAGAGCCAATTTCCTCATCCCTATGTTGAAAAGTAGTGGGGAGAGTATAGAGCCTTGTGGAGTGCCCTTGTTGGCCATGTTAATCGTGTCGGATCGTAGGTGGCCCAGCCCTATGGTCGCCGTTCTGTCTTTGAGAAAACTGTGCACGTAACTGTAGATCCTCTCCCCACAGCCTACTTCTTGTAGGCCGGTGAGTATCGCGTCATGTGATATGTTGTCAAAGGCCTTCTGCAGGTCCAAGGCAAGCAGGATTCTGTTCATGCTTCTGGGTGGTGGGTTGAGAACCTCGTCCCGAAGTACGAGGAAGACGTCCTGCGTGGAAACCCCATGTCGGAAACCGTACATCGAATTTGGTAGGAGTTCGTTGCCCTCTAAGTATCTCCCGAGCCGTGTTTGGATGACCTTTTCGAAAAGTTTGCCAAGGCAAGATGTTAACGAGATTGGTCGGAGGTTCTGTAGCGATTTTGGTTTCCCCGGCTTAGGTATTAAAATGATTTCAGCTTCTTTCCATTCAGGTGGTATGGACCCTCCTATCTTCCAAACCGTGTCGTTGAAGAGCTGCGTTAGTTCCTCTAAAGCTTCGGTGCCCAGGTTTCTGATTATGGCGTTTGTGATACGATCCGGTCCGGGCGCCGTGTTCCTCTTAAAGGACAGCGCTGCAGCGTATACTTCTGCAGACGATATCGGTTCGTCAAGGGTGGGATTAGCCGGTCCCGTATAACTTGGTGTGGTGGTTGGGGTCACCCTTTCTCCCACGTACGTGTTTTGGAGCTCGTTCAGTAGCTCCTCGTCTGAGCCTGCGTAGTTGTTAGCTATGCGCCTGAGGGCGAGCGTAGTTTCTCTCCGCGTGGTTGCAGGGGTGAGCATACTGCGAAGGATTGCCCACGTTTTCTTCGTGCTTAGAGTGCCGCGGAGAGAGTCACAGAAATTCCTCCAGTTCGTAGTACACGGCTCTTGCGAGTACACCTTGGCTGCCTCCGTGAGTTGTGCGACGCGCTCTCTAAGCTTTCGGTTGTGTCGCTGTTTCTTCCATCTTTTGGTCAGGCTTCTTCTTGCTTCCCAAAGATGGATTAAATGGTTGTCGACCACTGGGTTTTTCTGTGTGGTTGGAAATTGTCTGGAGGCTTTTTCCGCCGCGTCCCGTAAATACCCCGTCAAATCTCGTATCGTGTTGAAGTTCGGGGCCTCAGTTTGGCATTACCTAAATTTCTTCCAGTCTGTCAGACGGGCCGTGCCGATCGGAGGTCTTATTTTTGCCGTTTGAATGGAGACACTGAGAATGTAATGGTCACTCCCCAATGTCTCGTCTAGGTTAGTCCAAGTGACTCCTCGTTCATCGCTTACGAAAGTGAGGTCAGGGGCCGTATCTCTTGACACGCTATTTCCCAGTCTGGTAGGTGAGTCAGGCTCCGTGACGAGGATCAGATCGTGAGTCTGAGTTGCCTTCAGTAGGCTGGTACCTTTGACCGTGACCCTTCTGTAACCCCACTCCGTGTGCCAGGCGTTGAAATCCCCTAGCAATACTACTCTATCGCCTCGTTTCGCGGTGTTCATGATGTGTAAGATAATTGGTGTGAAGTCCGCCTTGTGATCTCGTGGCGAGCTGTATACATTTGCTACGATGTTCTTGGGCGACCTCGCTTTACCGGCCATACCGTGGCTATTTGATGCGGTATTTCAATGCCCGGTATAGTTTCGACGCTCACCTCGAGATCCTTCCTAACCACATTAATGCGCCAGGCAGGGGTGGATTGAGACGCGTAAGTCGACTTTCGCAGTGCATGTAAACGCAATCGCATCGCATTAGCAATTATAGGAAACGCAATTTGCTGTGGATCTGCTAGGCGCTCGCCGAGCTGCATCGTGGCGTGACGCCGGAAGCGTCTGCAAGCGCTGCTTTGCGTTCGATGTGCGTGTGCCGCCACCAGCGTACCAGGGGTGATGCGCTACATGTAAACGCTGGCGCATCGCATTACTCGTGATGCGCTAGGAAATGTGATGCGATACTGTCGCATTCATGTAAACGTGGTTATAGGCGTTGGTGAAGTCGAGGTACGCAGGCGTTCTCGCCACCGCTACGGGCCTTTTCCAGGCGCTCCTGAAGGACAAAGTTATGATCCAAGACCCCAGCGTGCGATAGGGACCCCTTCTGACAGTGGGAGAGGATGTCGTTAGCTCTCAGCCATTCCTGCAACCGGCCGCCGATGCACTTGGCGTAAAGCTTGGGCGATAGGCCGGCAGTTCTGGGGGTAAGAGTCATCACCCTTCTTGAAGTTGAGGAACGTGCAGGACCTTCTCCTAGCGTATGGGGTGCGATGGTGCTGCAAATAGACGCTTAAGAACGAGGCCCGAAACTGCTCTTCAAGATCTACCGCCTTCCAGCGGTGGTAAGTGAGTTGATCCTCTCCAGGCGCGGTGTTTTCAAAGTGCCGGGGCCTGAAGGAAACCTTCTTGGCCGTGAACGGGTCCATGCTTGACCTATTCTGTAGCAGGAGTCGGCTGAAGAAGTACGGTAGTGTTGGCAGATCTTTGGTCCCAGGTGTAATCAATATGAGCCGCCAGCGCATCATTTGCAGCGAGGATTTGCAGCGCAGTACTCGGTGCTCATGTTTTTCAATTGTGCTTTATAGGCAACTCAAGGCATCTGTGTCGCGTCAAGGGAACATCTACTGAAAGTGACTGCTTAGTGCGCTGGTTCATCTTGTGGCAGCCACGGTTGATTGTGAGTCATCGATCAGCTGATCCAGCAGCCTCGTGCCTTGCCAACAGCTTCCGTTCGCCGCGCAAGTGACCAGCCATCTATTGTGCAGGCGCCCAGCTCATCGACTGCTGCGCCCCCTGAGACGCCTACAAGTAGACACAACGAGCACCATCAAGCGCGCTTTGCAGCGCAGTACTCGGTGCTCAGGTTTTTCAATTATGCTTTATAGGCGACTCAAGGCATCTGTGTCGTGTCAAGGGAACATCAACTGAAAGTGACTGCTTAGTGGGCTGGTTCTACTTGTGGCAGCCACGGTTGATTGTATGTCATCGATCAGCTGATCCAGCAGCCTCGTGCCTTGCCAACAGCTTCCGTTCGCCGCGCAAGTGACCAGTCATCTATTGCGCAGGCGTCCAGCTCATCGACTGCTGCGCCCCCTGAGACGCCTACAAGTAGACATAATGACCGCCATCAAGCGGGATTTGCAGCGCAGTACTCGCTGCTCTTGTTTTTTAATTGTGCTTTATAGGTGAGTTGTACGATTCGAATATCGATTACCTTGCTTGATCATCTCTGTCGGCTGCAAATCGCAACTGCTGTTTTTCATCCCAGTATGGGCATTGACATGTGCACGTACCGCGCCAGAATAGGTTGCTTTATTGCGCATAGTAATGCGCGTTGCGTTTATTCGCCTGTGTGTTTCCAACCAAATGCATCACTTGGATGCTCGAGTGGGGCAGGCCGACTGCTTGTAATCGTTTTCTGTGTCGCGCATGTGCTTATTTGCGCTGGTGATATTGAAATGAACCCCGGCCCCGACAAGATTGAACAGGTCATTGCCCTCGTGAAAGAACTTACATTGTCAAACGAAAAATTTCAAAAAGAGACATCAAGCAAACTAAAAGATATCCAGACAAACGTGACAGAAATTAAAAGATGGCTTTCCAAACTGGAAGACAATTTGCAAGCTGTCGACAACTTGCGCCAAGATGTCACGAGCGTGAATGCTACACTGCAGGAATCGCATGCGCAGCTAAAGAGCATTGAATCAAAGCCGTCTGAAAAAGCAACATTGTCACTTACGATTTAAATAATCGAATGCGTCGCAACAACTTGATGTTTAAATGTATCCCAGAACAGCAGACAGAAAAATGGACAGATACGGAACAGATTGGTGATTTTGTGGCAAGAAACCTTGGCGTTCAAGCAGGTTAAATAGAACGAACGCACCGAATAGGACAGAAAAGATCGGGCTATGACCGCCCTATCATTGCTAAATTTCTACGTTTCAAGGACAAGACTAACATTTTGAAAAATGCATTGAAGCTAGAAGACCTGGAATCACCTCGTGTCGGGATCGAGTAGGACTTCTCGCTTTAAATTCAAATGATCAGAAAAAAAAAACTCAGAGATTTTGCACGCAGTGAACACAAACCCGGGGAGAAGTACAAATTACTGTTTGATGAACTTGTCATTTGCAATAAATTCTATAAATTTGATAGTTCAACTCAAGGGGTCGTCTCCCTTCCAGTTCATGAGGCAATCAATAGTTCAAATTGACGCGCGAAGCATTTTACCAATAAGAAACTGTCATTCATCGTGTGTAATTTTCATAGTTTGCTAAGCAAGCAGGACAACCTTATTGCACTCATCGAATGCTGTGAAGCAGACATTGTCTTGGGAACGGAAACATGGTTGTATCCCGATATTGACGATAATGAACTATCTATGTCTCGTAACTTTTCTGTATTTAGGAAGGATAGGTGTACCTGACGTGGCGGTGGCGTCATTAGAGCTGTACAAAGCATCTTCAAGCTAGAATACTTGACAATTCGTCGCGCATAGAAATTATTTGGATTTCATTACAGCTGTCCGATTTTGTAACCTGTATCGTCGGCGTATGTTATCGTCCGCCAGATTCGCCTGGTGATTTCATCGAAAACCTGAACGAATCAGTCAGTTTCATTCAGGATAAGTATCCAGCATCAGTAACAATTCTTGCTGTGGACTTTATCCTACCCAGGCATAAATTGGCGGAGGTGCACTCCCGAAGGCAATACTAGGAAAAACGAATGTAAGGAATTCATAGATCTGCTTTCCCAGTTTGGTTTATCACAAATGGTTTCTGCGTCCACGCGTAAAAAGTCGATTTTAGACCCCGTGTTGACAACCCATCCTGAAAATATGACTGTGCACATTTTATACTGTCTTAGTGATCACAATTGCATTGTGAATACGTGTTAAATAGTAACAAACCAGAAGCACCAAGGAAAACTATCTACGACTACGTACGTGCTAATGTTGATCTACTGAACAGGGAATTGTCATCATTCTGTGAGCAGTTCTTGGAATCTGTATCAAGCCGTTGTACGAATGATAACTGGACTCTACTTAGCGCCAAACTAACTCAGTTAAAAGAAAGAAACATTCCAAAAATCACACTCACGATGCCGCCTCAAAACTTGTGGTTTACAAGACACGTAAAGTGATGCATCAGGAAGAAGAAGCGCCTTTACGCTAAGGCAAAACGATCGGCCTCCGAGGACGATTGGAAACGTTACGGCGAACAGTCAAAGCTTTGTGAAGCAGAAAGTGAAACAGCTAAAGATAAATTCTTTAACCACGATATTTCAACGTTACTCAGAACCAGTTCTAATAAATTCTGGAAACTAATCAATCCTAAGTACTCTACAGCTAGTCTTATATCTATAGTAAATAATGGTGACATCCTTTTGCCCACACAGGTCGTCACAGAATTTAATCTGTTTTTTAGCTCAGTGCTTACCGATGAAATCCAAATCCTGCCAAGTGCGCATGCTGGTTCTATAAATGCCACCACGGACGACATTCTGGTTACTCAAGAAGGAATAGAAAAAGCTATTGACCGTTTGCCAAATAATTCAAGACCTGGTCCTGACGGTATTGGCCCCAAACTGCTCAAAATCAATCAACAATAGCCCACATTTTCACTGCATTATTTCAGCAGTCTTTTGACACAGATTGCGCGCCTAATGCATGGAAATTGCTCGTCTTATACCTATATTTAAATCTGGAGACCGTTCTGCCCTCACAAATTACAGACCTATCTCATTAACAAGCATACCATGTAAAATACTTGAACGCATAATTTCATCTGAAATAATGAAGTACTTAGACCAGCACAACTTCTTTTTCCAAAACCAGCAGGGGTTCTTGCGTGGACGTTCCTGCGAATCCCAGTTATTTGAACTGACGGCTGACCTTCACGACGCTTTACACAACCTAATTAGAATAGACGCTGTATTCATCAACTTCGCAAAAGCGTTTGATAAGGTGGCTCATAATCGTCTTATACTTAAATTGGATAACCTTAATATAAGCAAGAATGTGATGAACTTGATCGTGGGTTTTCTAGCTAACCGACAGCAGTGTGTTTCTGCAAATTACTATTGCTCCATACTAATACCTGTAAAATCTGGTGTGCCTCAGGGATCGGTGCTTGGTCCAGCACTGTTCCTTATCTACATTAATGATTTAAGCAATAACCTTACTTCCACTGTCCGGTTATTTGCTGACGACTGTGTTATTTATAGAAAAATTAATAATTCTGATGACACTAATTTGCTGCAGTCGGACCTTGATGAAATCGCTAAGTGGTGCGAAAAAAACCGATGGGGTAAAGATCTCCAAAACAAAAGCAATGACATTTACTAAAACCAGTGTACCCCATACTTGCATTTACACTATTAATAACGTGGCCATTGAAAATGTTCAAAAAGTGTCCACAGTGAAATATTTAGGCGTTCACATTTCTTCAGACCTGACGTAGCACCAGCACATCGATTACAGAAGTAGCAAAGCGTCCAAAACCCTTGGCTTTCCCAGGCGCCACCTGTACTCCGCAAACCAGGCGACCAATCTTTTAGCATACATTACTTTAGTTAGACCGCAACTGGGATATGCCGCTATCGTTTTGAATCCGGATGAAGAATACCTCAACAACAAACTCGAATCGCTACAAAATAAGGCTGCTAGATTTGTGATGAAAACATATTCTCGCTACTACAGCGTAACTGATATGAAATTATCTCTAAATTTATGCATGAATAAAAAAAGAAGACTAGTTGCACTGCTATCTCACTTTCACCGACTATATCATAATCCCTCGGCATTCACAGAAGCCCATATCAAACCGGCCATTCGCGTCTTTCACCGATTAGATCACCCTTTTAATGTGCAGCCAAAGTTCGCTCGTACTAAACTTATGCATCAGTCACCACTCTTCCTTGCCATCTATTATTGGAACAAACTGCCAGCTGAAATCGCTTCCGAGACCAATCACGATGCTTTTGTTAATAAACTGAAGTGCTGCATGCATACTGATAAATAAAAAGCCTTTCCACGACCTATATGTTTAGCTTGTAATTCAAACTTGTATTTGTATATTTCAATCTTGCATATGTATATCTCAATCTTGTAGTGTTTGTGATCATGTATCTTGTATTCCGTGTAGGATTTCTTCCTTTTACTTGCGGTGCTCTGTATAATGTTCATTCATTGTTGTTGTTGTTTTTTCTCAACCCCCCCCCCCCCCCTATGTAATGCCTATGCCCCTATGTAATGTAAAAGGGCCTTTAGGGTGCGTGAATGAATAAAAAAAATCAGGATCGGACAAAGCCGGAGGGGCCATGAAAGATGAGCCGAACGGCTCGCCTCCGGTTGCGACAGTACAGCCCCTGGATAGCCCTCGCTTTGTGGGGGTTGATGAAACACGGAGGGCGGTCTCCAGAGACCCGAAGCAGCTTAATAGCCGTGCTCACGAGGTTCATGGCATCACACCAGACCGCCATGGCTCTCGCCCGATTCTCAGGACGTTCCCTGAGGAGGGAGCGCAGCGTAGCGTCTGGTCGCGAAGCAGGCTGGTGGTGCCCTGGACCTCGAGCCCTGGCGAGCCGTCCATTACACCATCGCGTACGGGCTGGTCGGGGTCGTCTGACACCACTATGCAAGATGACACGGACTCATCCCCAGCGGTAGAGCCAGGAGTGTCGTCAGGCAGTGGGCACAGCGATGTATCTTTCGGCGGCGCAATTCTGTCAAGGACAGAGGGCCTCCCGGTCGAAGGACCCGGCTTGATGGATATCAGGGACATGGTAGGGCTCGCTGTTTGCTTACCAGACGATGGAACACTGCCGGACGGTCGGCCTGCTCCAGGAGCAGGCTGTGGAGCTTACCGAGATGCTGCGCGTTCACACCACCCTCTCTTTTTCGGCATTCCACGCGCTTCCGTATCTAGTTTTCTTTCCTTCTGCTCTGCCGTGGTGGCCGTGCCGTCAAAACGTCACGCGTGTCTAGGTTTCCCCGTCTCCTTGGCGTGGCGGTCCCGTCGTCCAAGCGAATGTATATAAAAAAACAGAAAGGCACATTGCTGTTTTCCATTTCGAATTTCACTTCTCTTCTGTCGTCGCAATGAGGAGGCCGCTTATATTCCGGACTCACGAGGAGCCATGCGCCTACGAAGAGCGACGTCCCGCATGCGCTTGGTGTTTTGTGCACGACCTTCATCGGTGGTGTTGGCCGCCCGCCGGCGACGATTGTACTCTCGTGTCGGTTGATGCCGTCGCTCTTCGTAGTCGCGTTGCTCCTCGGGAGTCCGGACTCTACGCGAATATGATGGAATTAATATAATAATAACAGCGGTGATAAAAGAACGTGTGTGCGTTCCTACCGTCCCGATGACCAGCGATCAAGACAATGAATGTGCTCGTACCTTGGTTCAAAATTGTGTGTCACCTCTGTGTCATGTGCTAAACAGCTTCGCTGGTCATCCTCCTTTACTGAATGGAGTAGCTCATGATTTTCATTCAATGCTAAAGCTTAATCGTCGACAGTCAATTGCGAGTCGGGTCTGCTGATTTTGTTCTGGTGACTTTTATAAATAATGAAGACAAGCAATGCTGGCCTTTTAGGCAAGAACGTTCTATTTAAACATGCGATATCACTCACAGGAACGTGTATTATGGCAAAGAGAGTTGCCCGCAAATAATGTGAGGAACTAGCCTATGCACATCCTCCTTTTCAGGCACTATTGTTACATTTAAAAGGAACCAGACAACTATAACCACTAGAGACGGATCTGGCGATCCCTTCCTTACTTGGTTCTCTGCGATTTTTTTAGCAAACGGAAGAAATAAACTGTCGGCCACACGGGCATGTTTGGCAGGACGTGCAATATTTTTCCTTGCCTACAAGTCCTTGTGAAAGCACATTATTATATGTATTGGGGGCATTCCAGTGTAAATCCTAGGGCACCTGCCAGGCCTTTTGTAGTTGTCTGTGCTCGTCCTACTTGCGCCTAGCGAAAACTCGTGAAACAAAATAGTGGAATTATTCATTTAACGCACCGTAGGAACATAAATATGCTAGAGAGGGCGCAGCTACCATCTGCAATTGAGAGCAACGTACGTCAGCGCTTCCTTATTTCGCTTGAAATTTCCTCCCCGCGCAATTTACGCGGCTATGAAAAAGCAACTAGATTTTGTTCACTCAGCGCCGGCAGGCGTTGAATATACTATATACTTATACGTACGGGCTTTCGCTCTAGCGTTAAGAGAAACGACAAGTATACCACATTGCTACATTATTATTACAATATATTTTTATTTTATAGCAACGTTTACAAAATGTTCTTCGCCTTCTTCATAAGAAAGGTGTAAAGGTACCATTGGCCGGTGACAAGGTGCCATTGGCGGGGCCAAGGTGCCATTGGCAGGTGACAAACACAGCAAGAAAAACAGATTGTATTATAGATTCTTACCGTAGAGGCAAACAAAACATGCGATTCCTCAATAGAAAAACATGTACAATGCTACGTGGAAAAAATTATTTTCGTCATAGAGCAACACAGTAAAACGCAAATAATGGAACTGAGTATAGCACAAGTGCAAAGTATTGCATACGTAGAATTAACAGACATGTAAAAATAATAAGTTAGAAATGAAAAAGTATGAGCTTGGAAGATGTAACACAAGGTAATGATGTTTTTAACAAGAGGTGTCTATTGTACAGTTATTTGGTTAGGGGGGGCGGCAGAAGGGTCAGAAACCGAAATAATATTCTCAGCCTCAATGGTGACGGTCTGGCTTGTTTACTCAACTGCCAACATAAATTACGTAGTGATACAGAAAATCAGTACGTTAGCGATTGAACAAAAATGCTTGCTCCCCGCAGGGGCGTCTGCGTCAGCAGGCGTTTGGTGAGTTGCGCCACCACGTACCCGAGCACACAAGGGTTGGACCCTCCCGCGTATAGCCGTGCGCGGCTTAGCCGTGTCTGGGGAAAGGGGGATCCTGGGGGTTGAGCCGATGCTGGGTGTTCGGACCTTTAAGGCCCCCCGGCGGAGGCAACACACCTCTTCGGCCTCTGCTTCACATAGACGGCACCCCCGGACTGACCCACCCGGGGGAAATCGGCAGTCGCCCTTTCCTGTCCTCCTCCTCAATCTTCGTCTTTCTCTCTGACTTTCAATCTTTCCTGTCTCCTACTCACTTCCTTTTACTTCTGATCTTTTGGGCGGCAAGGGTTAACCTTGTGTGGGTAGCCAACCTTGGATATTCCATATTTGGTTATAGTGGTGACGTACAGCTGGCGTCTGCAGGTCTTGTGTTTACAGGCCCTGCAGCGTCCCCTTGTTGGGCTCCATGGTGGGTGGCTGGCGTTGCTGCCGAAAATTCCATATATCCTTATGGCTAGTTCCTTCCCATCACTCCCTGATCGCCGTCTGAAACGAGGGCGCACCGAAGACGTGTTCCAGTTCTTTGGACATCAAAAACAAAAGTTTCCACGATTCCATGTAATTCACTCGGAAAAAGCAGGAAAACAAGTACGAACAATCTCCCCTTTTCTAGTCTCTAAATCCTTACTGATGCTCTTGGGCCAGGTTATAAGGCATCGAGGGTGGCCAGTGGTGATCTCCTCTTGGAGCTCCATGATCAGAAGCAATATGAAAAGCTGCCTAATCTAGTCTCCTTTGGGGACATCCAAGTAACTGTAACCCCGCACCGCACCATGAACACCACCCGTGGCGTTGTCTCAGACGACGATTTGTTGGAACTCACTAAATCTGAACTCTTGGAGGGCTTCAGTGAACAGAATGTTATCAACGTTAAGCGAATTAAGATGAGGCGTGACGGAAAAGAAATCCAGACCAAGCACCTGATACTCACTTTCAATTCAAGTGTTCTGCCCGAGTCCATCGAGGCCGGGTACATCAAACTTCGTGTGAGGCCATACGTGCCAAATCCTCTGAGATGTTTCAAGTGCCAGCGATTTGGGCACAGTTCACAGAACTGCCGAGGGCGGCAAACTTGTGTGAAATGCAGTAATAATGAACATACCTCTGAATCCTGTGAAAACTCTCTTCACTGTGCGAACTGTAATGGGGAGCATGCCGCGTACTCGCGGTCCTGCCCATGCTGGAAGAAAGAAAAGGAAATTGTTACAATTAAAGTAAAACAAAACATTTCGTTTAAAGAGGCACGTCGGCAGGTGTCCTACCTGCCAAAAACCAGCTTCGCCGAAGTGGTGCGTCAGAGGGCTGCACCACAACATCCTTCGGCGGCTGCCTGGCACACGCGTAGTGAGCCAGCGGTGACGCCATCCGCCCCCTTGGCGGGTGCAGCCAGTACTGCTCCGCCATCCAAAGAGGGCCCATCAACCTCCGGGCTGGTGGGCTCCAAGGCCCCGTCTTTCGAGGCGAGGCTTTCAAGGCAACCACATCGCTCGAAAGAGTGCGTGTCCAGCGCCTCGCAAGAGGCCATGGACACAACACCGAGCGTGAGGGCGCAGTCAGCGCCTAAGGAGCGGCGCGATTCCATCGACCGCTCCAAAAAAGAAAAATCTCGTGTCACGGCGCCTGGAAAGGGCCCGTGAGCTAACTTTATATTCTTGAACACACAGCATAAAAATCTATCAATATGAACACACAAATCCTACAATGGGATGTGAGAGGACTTCTCCGTAATCTCGATGATATCACAGAACTCCTCCATAAATATACGCCAAAAGTGCTGTGTGTTCAGGAAACACATTTAAAACCTACACAAACAAACTTCCTCAGACAATATGCTATATTCCGTAAAGACCGTGATGATGCTGTTGCCTCGTCCGGAGGTGTAGCAAAAATTGCAGATCAATGTGTTGCATGCCAGAATCTCTCTCTTCAGACACCACTAGAGGCGGTGTCTGTGCGAGCGATACTTTTCAACAGGTTGGTAACAATCTGTTGTATTTACGTACCGCCACACTATAAACTCGGCAAAACGGAATTTTACGCGCTAATTGACCAGCTCCCGGAACCATACATAATTGCCGGTGATTTTAATGCCCTCAGCACTCTGTGGGGAGACTCCCGGTGTGACGCCCGTGGTCGGCTTATAGAGAACATTTTATTAACCTCTGGTGCGTGTCTCTTTAACAAAAAAGAGCCCACCTATTATAACCTCCACCATAATTCATTTTCTTCTATAGATCTAGCGATTGGCTCTGCTACCCTCCTGCCTTATATAGAATGGAATGTCATTAAGAATCCATTTAGCAGCGACCACTTCCCTGTGACCTTGACCTTGATAGAGGAACATGACAGTCTACCCGACGCCCCCCGTTGGAAAATAACATCGGCTAACTGGAAAGGTTTTAGAGAGTCCACCTACTTAACACAAGATTTTATCAAACATTTTAGTACTGATGTCGCAGTAGCGTATTTTACCGGTTTTATCCTCGACGCAGCTGAAAAATTCATTCCACAAACCAAAGGTTTCTTATGTAAAAGACGGGTTCCCTGGTGGAATGACGAGTGCAGGCTGGCACGAAAGAAACAGAACAAAGCCTGGGGTGCACTGCGTCGCTCCCCGACTGCGGAAAATCTTATGGAATTCAAACTGGCAAAATCCCAGGGACGGCGTACGCGGCGACAGGCAAGGAGGGCTGGCTGGGAGAGGTTCCTCTGTGGCATAACATCCTACACCCAAGAGTCCAAAGTATGGAATGGCCTAAGAAAGCTAAAGGGGCAGGAAATCCACCCATTGCCTTTAGTTGACGACCAAGGGAATACCTTGGAAGACCAGGCCAACGCTCTGGGCGAGCACTTCGAGCGTGTGTCAAGCTCCATGCATTACTCAGAAGCATTCATAAAATATAAACAAGTAGCTGAACTTAAGTCACTGGATCGTAAATGCCGACCGAATGAACCATACAACCGTCCATTTTTTATTGCCGAGCTGAGAGCTGCCTTGAGCGTATGCAGCAGCTCTACACCGGGAGCTGATAGAATCATGTATGACATGATTAAAAACTTACACACTGACACGCAGATGACACTTCTGGGCGTTTTCAACTCTATCTGGGCTGCCGGATACATCCCATCCTCATGGAAGCAAGCTATTGTTATTCCAGTTTTGAAGCTGGGTAAAGACCCTTCCTTGGCGGCAAGTTACCGCCCGATAGCTCTCACAAGCTGCCTGTGTAAGCTTTTTGAAAAAAGGATTAATCGCCGACTTATACATTTCCTTGAACTGAACAATATGCTTGATCCCTATCAGTGTGGCTTCAGAGAAGGGCGGTCCACAGCTGATCATCTTGTGCGAATTGAAGGACATATCCGTGATGCATTTCTACACAAACAGTTTTTCTTGTCGACATTCCTTGATATGGAAAAGGCGTACGACACAACTTGGCGTTACGGAATTTTACGAGACTTGTCGGGAATGGGCATCCGTGGAAATATGCTAAACGTAATAGAAAGCTATTTGTCTGAACGTACCTTCCGTGTGAAAATCGGCAATGTTCTATCACGTCAATTCATACAGGAAACTGGTGTACCCCAAGGAGGTGTGCTCAGCTGCACACTGTTTATCGTGAAGATGAACACGCTTCGTGCCTCACTACCGCCAGCTATTTTTCATTCTGTCTACGTAGACGACATACAAATAGGTTTCAAATCCTGCAAACTCACAGTCTGTGAGAGACAAGTACAACAGGGCTTGAACAAAGTGTCCAAGTGGGCAGACGAAAACGGATTCAAGGTGAACCCCCACAAAAGCTCTTGTGTTCTTTTCACCAGGAAGAAAGGGCTTGTTGCAGATCCCACTATCGAAATGTATGGACAACGAATACCTGTCAACAAAGAGCACAAGTTCCTAGGCATCATACTTGATTCTAAACTTACTTTCATTCCACATATAAAATATCTCAAGGTGAAATGTCTAAAAACAATGAACTTACTAAAAATTTTATCTCACACATCCTGGGGTAGTGACAGGAAGTGTTTAATGAATCTTTACAAGAGTCTTATTTCATCACGACTGGACTACGGTAGCGCGGTATATCACTCTGCCGCCCCTAGTGCGCTGAAGATGCTGGATCCCGTCCACCATCAAGGTATCCGCCTGGCCACTGGCGCTTTCAGAACAAGTCCCATTGAAAGTTTATACGTCGAATCAAATGAGTGGTCACTCCATCTGCAGAGAACATACATCACCCTCACATATTTCCTTAAAGTCCGCTCTAATCATCAGCAACCATGTTTTAATACCGTTAACGATATGACGTGTGCTACACTTTTTGGTAATCGTCCCTCTATAAGACAGCCTTTCTCACTGCGTGTCAGGGAGCTTAGCGAAGAAATGGATATCCCACTCCACGAACATCGCTTAATGCCTTCAGCCAAGCTGTTACCACCTTGGGAGTGGCAGGTGGTAGCATGTGATATGTCCTTTGTAGAGGTTACAAAGCACGCTTCAGAGGTTGAAATCAGAATGCATTTCCTAGAATTACAGTCCAAGTACCCGTGCACAGAATTTTACACAGACGCTTCTAAATCACATGCCGGAGTATCCTATGCAGCCGTCGGCCCGTCCTTCTCGGAATCCGGCGTGCTTCACCAAGAAACAAGTATCTTTACGGCGGAGGCCTACGCAATATTGTCAGCTGTAAAGCATATAAAGAAATCAAAACTTCAAAAAGCTATTATATTTACAGACTCTCAAAGCGTCGTAAAAGCCTTGAAGTCACCCTGTAAACAGAAAAACCCTATTCTCATTGAGCTCTATTCTGTTCTTTGTAGAGCATACGCAACTAACCAACATGTCATTATATGCTGGGTGCCTGGGCATCGAGGCATCGAGGGCAATGTTCTTGCCGACCAAATGGCCACATCAGTCACAACACCCGCTATTAACCCTACAGCTGCTGTTCCTGCAACAGATTTGAAACCTTTCTTGCGAAAGAAACTGCGAAGCCACTGGCAACACTTGTGGGACGCAGAAACAAGTAATAAGCTTCATTTGATTAAGCCACAGTTAGGTTACTGGCCCTCCGTAACAAAAACACGACGAACTGATGTCCTATTCTGTCGTCTCAGAATAGGACACACCTACGGCACCCACAATTTTCGATTGAATGGTCATGATCCTCCAACCTGTGGTAGATGTGGCGACAGGCTCACCGTCCTCCACGTCCTCCTGGAGTGTCGGGAAGCCGAAAGAGAAAGAAAGAAACACTTTCCTCTAGCATATCGCTATTGTGTCCCTCTGCATCCCGCCATGTTTCTTGGTAAAGAACCGCTCTTTAACACCAAAGCCGTCCTCGCATACTTGAAAGATGTTGTGCTGCATGTTATTAGCCCAGTAAGTTCGTAGCGCATCCTCTCTCAAGAGGATGTTGCTGTGATAGTTTTTTTATAGCACATGCCTAGAAGCTCTTGTGTCTCAAGGGCTCTGTTTAGGCACTTGTGCTTCTGGCCAATTCTTGCATCTGTAATATTTTTGTAAGTCATATCATTCTTTTGCAATGTATATTCATGTCTATAGTACACATCATTAGTCATTGCCATAATCTTATTACGTATAGATTTTACGCTCTTACAGCGACTGTTTTTAGGCCCCTTTACAGCCATGCCACATCGAATGTTCATGTAATTGACTATTCATATACCACTAACAAGTCATTACCATCGTATTGGCGCTCTTTGGCCACATCTGGCCCTTGCGCCAATAAACCACAATAATCATAATCAAAAAATGCTTGCTTGACGATGCTGTAGAAGCCATCTTTACGGTCTCCGAGCGTAAATGAAGTGCGGAAGCTCTTTTATATATGATGCACTTTTCAGGAACTCTTGAAAGAGTTTGACTGAAAAGTGTGTTGAAGCACATAGGGAACTGAAAGCATGCAGCTGTTTTATATTTATAATTTTATCTTGTTGAAATAATTGCGCTCTGGAAAGGAACACTGTTCACGAAGCGAATAGCTCTCTTTTCGAGTATTATTAGCCTGTTATTAAGCGAAGGTTTATAGACTCACAAATTTCGGTGATGGTGGTCGTGGTGTCATGCTGAAAAGTGGGCCGATCATAGCAATAGGGCAACAATGGTCCAAGCTCATGGCACATACCAGGGACAAGAAAGAAAGATGAAAAAGAAAGAAAGCAAGGAAGACACAAAAATTGAAAAAAAGAAAGAAATCACGTGCGGCACACACCCGCATTGGATATGCTGCACGCGTGATCACGGATCACGTGATACGCCGATCACGTGACACGCGTGCGACCAATCAGGTTTGTTTGGTGTGTCGCGAGGAGGGACATGGAGGGAAATCGGGTTGGTGCGCGCGCTCCTCCGGGCAATCCCTCACTTCAGATCAGTTTCGGCTGAGAAGGAGGGTGGGAAGGCCACGCGTGGTGCATTCTGAAAAGGAACAAGCTGCGTTTGATGAACGCCGGCGTGAACTCGCTCGCGAAGGGCTCGCCGTCGATGTGCCGACTCTAGCGTGAGGGCTGCCATAGCCGAGGAGCCGACGATCCGACAAGCGAAGAGCCGACGATCCCGAGGCGAGGGCATCCGAAGCCATCCGCTGCTCGTGCAGCGACGAGCAGCGAATCGCGAGGCGACGGCTGCTGGGCGTCACTTTGACGAAGGTCAGATGCCAAAGGTCAGTGCAGACTGCTAACGGAGTCATAAAGCGTGCTGCGACTACTGGTATTTCACTATGGGGCTCGTCAACACAACAAGCTTCGCTTACCCCTATTTTCTTGATAGTGGAAGGGCTGGTGATTTGTTTGCTTGGTAGTTGTCCACGCTATAACACAATTTAGGCGGGATCGGATATGAGAGCGATGTGACATATGGGAGCGACATTAGAGTGTCGAGTCATTCTATTCAAAAATGCTACGCCTTGAGCTTTGTTTTCTTGGCCTATCTCAGTGCGTGCCGAGCCCAGCCTCGTGCTTTCATGAGCAGGTATGGAGTCATTCTTTGGTGCAAAAAGTATAGCTGTCGATTTTAAATGAATAACTTACAAGCTATCTTTTTTCACACCGATCATTGAGCTTTGAAAGGACGTTGTGTGTATTGGGAAGAGATCTGCGACATTGTCGGCCGTCAAGAATATGATAGTGTCATCTCTATATCGAATGTGTTGTTCATATCTCTCAGTTAGGGCTATATTCTTGGCGTAAGAACCGTTGGCGTAAGCACCGTGCAGAGCACTCGCCTGTGAGGCCCTTTCGGTAGTTTAGGATGTAATGAAACGACTTACTGCAGCCTCGGAGTATAACTTCGTGGACATTCAAATTCGCAGTGACGAGAGTAAATTCCTTGCGCGCTCCATGAGGTGGAGCACAGATTTCATGAAGACGGCATTTGTACACTAGGCTGAACTTGTCTCGGCTTTCTTAAGAGAAAACTCTCATGTACACATTTCGCTGCTGTAGTTGGGTGTTGTCAATGGCTGCGACTGCTGTCGTGTACGTGGGGAATACAGGGTTGGACCTTGCGTGACGGCCCATGCGTTCACATCTTACGCACTTCCTAACTTTCTAACCACTGAGTTGCCAACTGAGAGAGAATTTTTTTGAAGGAGGGCCTGAGCTAGCGTGCTCTAGCCTGCCTCTCTGCTCTCGGGGACGGCGGCGTAAAGGCTGGATAAGGGGCGATTATTACATATAAGAAGGATGGACAAGGATGAAGGTAAGTTCAGCATCCTCATGGCTATCAACAAATCCCCCCAAAAGTCATTCATTAGCGTCAACCGCCTTGCAGAGCATTGATGGAGTCACGAATCCAATTGAAAGTTAGCAAAAATGCGCATCGTAGAGCTTGTGTTTGGCTTCTCCTGCGTGAGCAGGTGCCAAGGTCTTTAGATTAAGTAAAGAACAGCGATAAGCGGCTCTAGTACGGCAAGGACATTAGATGTTTCTGCTCTTTATACTAACATACCCATGCGGGAAGGAATTGAAGCCGTGTCGAAGTCCCTCGCAATCAATCCTCAAGCGCACGCTCCCGAAGTTTACCTGTCACCTCTAGAATTAGTTCTTACGCTCAACTATTTCGAATTCCATTCTATTCACTACCTACAAACATTCGGCACAAGCATTGGAACATCGTTCGCTCCCATCTATGCCAACATTTTCATGGGACAGCTTGAAGCAAACCTGATAAAATCACACCCTTTAAAACCGCACACCTACTTGCGTTACATTGACGACATATTCATAATATGGGAACACGGCACAAACGCGCTAACGGACCTAATTAACTATTTGAACCGCTTTCACCCGAGCATTAAATTTACTGCTCACCACTCTCCTAGACAGATCAAGTTCCTCGACACGACGGTGTACATAGAAAATAAGAAAACTGAGAACAACACTTTACCGGGAGCCTACGGATAGCCAGCAGTATTTAGACTACACTAGTCATCACCCGCGACATTGCAAGCAAGGAATTTTTGTCGGGCAAGCGAAACGAATAAGAAGAATCTGTAGTGACGACAACGATTATATCCACCACATAAATGACCTTAAAGTAACGCTAGCGAAACGAAACCATCCCCAAATTCCTCTCGAACAGGCTTATAACGTCGCGTCAAGATTAGAGAGGCACTCGGCATTCGCTCAGAAACAACCTATACCAGAATCTGATAGATCACCAGCCTTTACAACAAAATATTGTAACGCCCTCCCAAACTTAAACAATATCCTACGAAAATACCACCCAATATTATCAAGTAACGAGCGTCTGAGAAAAGCGTTCCCGGATGTACCAAGGGTCACCTATCGCCACAACAGAAACATTGAAGACATGTTAGTGCATTCAAAAGTCAGCCAACATCATTCCCCCGTTATGTAACGATGCGCATGTTCTCGCCCCAGGTGCAAAACCTGCAAGCACCTTCAAAGTGACCTTAAAATTAAAAGTGCCGCAAATGGCTACACACACGAAGTGAAAACTTGCTTTACTTGCACTAGCTCCGATGTAATTTATATGCTTGAGTGTTCCTTCTGTAAGAAGCAATATATCGGTGAAACGGGACAATCAATGAACATCAGGCTAAACGGACATCACGCGGACACAGCTAAAAAGCTTCCCAAAGCCGTCGCCGAGCATTTCAACCAATTAGGTCAAAACATTGATGAACTTAAACTCTACATACTGCAGTCAAATTTTCGTTCTGCGCGAGACAGAAAATAGAAAAAATCGTACCTCATTCATAAGTTCAAGACATTCCAACATGCATGAACGTTTCAAAGGGAGCTTTAGAATCTATTCGCTATGCGAAATTGAAAACCATAGGCAACAACACTTAGGTATTGTTCATGGAGTTGCTGAGTTTTTCTTTTTTTAGTTATTCGATTTTCAACAATATTCCAACCTCCCTTTGCTTTCATTCAATCCTTTCGTACTGTTCTGGATATATCCACCCCCCCCCCCCCACTCCCGCCCCACTTTCCCTTTTTTTTGAGTGCGCCAGAACACCATTTTTCTGCCGCTACTTTTATTCTCCCTGTCAGACAGGATAGTTCACTGACCTCCAGTGAAGCAGACCGCTCCCCCCGTCGTTCAGATCCCTTCCATGAAAAGAGGAACCTGCCATGACACGTCCACCTGCTAACACACGGCGCTGCCTCAAACTCCTCCACCGACTATCAGTAGTGCATTATATTTCTTTTCAATTCTACACCCTCGCCGCTAACACACTCTCGCTCGTTACCTCACCCACCCGCCTTACCTTCTTTCCCCTTTAGAAGAACCCTAACTACATATACTGTGCCGAGGAGAGCATATGTCGCCTTGAAGAAGAGAATTCCACTTGTCGAAACGTTGGCTCCTGCTCTCACCTTGTTCTCGTGTTACTCATCGTCTTGAATCGCCATCTCCCGCATTCCCCTTGTTTTCCAAGGACATGTACGACACTTTTACGGCACTTTTAGCGGTCGGAGTCTGGAAACCTAGAGAATCACGCGCGTTGATTCTAGCAGGTGCTTCAGCATTTTTTTCGACGCTTTTCTTGTCATTCCCATTCTTTTCGGCTCCTTGCTTGCCTGTCGGGTCATCGACTTTACTAGCCCTGGTATCAACTTCTTGACGTAGAGGAACCCTACGGCATGGTGTCGTTCCCGTGGGTCTACAGGGCAGCAAAGACCACTCCGTGTTTGTGCCACCCAGGAGCGACGAATGTTCGCCCTGTGCTCTCAGAGATCCTGAATTCGCAGTAGGCGAGGTTACTGTCCTCGATGCCGGCATAGACAGAGGTTGTCGTGGCCCCTGCGCCCCGCAATGCAGCTTTTCTGAAGTCAGTGGTGGCGCTTCTTACGCGAGCGTTGTCTCTCTTGGCAAACAGATTGAGCAGCCTCTCTTTGGGAAGATTTGTTTTGTGCCATTTCCGGAGGACACGAACTTCCTGCTGCATCTTCGGACAATTGCTTCGTGAGAGTCAGGAGAGTTGGTACATTTCAATGAAGGTGCGTCACCGTCGGTGTATTATTTTGCCCACCGCAACACTGGCAGATCACTTGATTTCTGCCCACATCACTTGCGTGACCTATCTTTTGAAACTTCCGACGGTGCAGAGGCCTCAGGGTGAGTGCTCAAACGCAGTGTATCACGTACCCCACTTTGACAGACGCTGGCAAAATCGACGAAGCAATTACTAGTTGGGTGCACCGGGAGTTCCCCAAGGGGCAAATATCAGGAGTTCGCCCCGTTGAACTCACCACATTCCTGATACCCACATTCTTGATTTCAAGGTCCACATAGAAATTACACCGCTCTTTGACTCCTTCCCATACTTAACAAAGGAACGGACGGGAATTAGGCTTAATTTCGGAATAGTCTTTAACTTCTCTATTAAAGGTTAACTTTTTGTATCAGCTGTCAGGGTGTTTTTTCGGGAGCTGATCCGGATTTCTTTCACTTGCCTAGGGTTCACACTTTCAAAATATTATGTTAAAAACTGCCTACTGGGAGTTCAGGTTGTGTGATGCCGTAAGCGGCACGTAAGAGAGCATGAAAGACTGCTGCTCACTCTGGTTAGATGAAGTCTGCTCACTAGACACCTGGCGCATCTTCTTCACACGACCACCCATGGATACGGTGCACTCGTTATCCGAGTTCATGGCTTCGGCGTTGAACTCTCCCAGGAATGAAGCTGGTTCGAGCTGCCAAAGTCAAATCGCCTAAACATGAGCGATGAAGTAGATGGCTGACCTTGTTCAGGTGGTAGTGCGTGCGTCTTCTTGCTCATTCTTGATGAGAGTGCGTTCACTGAACTGGCAAAAACGTGAAGAAACTGCTTAACAGCAAGAGGCCCAGAGCACCGATGAGCCCTGGTCACTTCTTTCTCTCTTCGCTGAACCTGGTTCAACCTGGGAAATGACGGAGCTGGTTCAGACCTGCAGAAAGCATCACAACAGAAGGGACGGCTCACCAAGAGGCAGATTCGAGCTAAGAGCCGACGCCTATTGTCTTCACTTTACTGCGTACATGACGACGCAGTACTTGAACAGCTACTCGGCTCATTTACCACATCCGGATAAACTAATGAGCAAAACGTATTGTCAAGCAACAGAGCCACAGTCAGAGACTCGTGAAAAAAAACTACTTGGTAGTAAAAACAAAGCTACGGACACCGCATGAAGCTGGTGCAGCGGTGAAGCGGCAAAAGAGGCTCACGGCCAAGAAAACAGCAAGAAGGGCTAGCTGGTTTATGCGCATCATGTACAGAAGCTGGAAGTTCGCTAGCACACCGTTGTTATATTCTAGCGCGTGTGGCTCTGATGAGGGAATCTGCTGTTTCTATGCTATGCTACGCGTGCGCGAGAAATTGCGTAACTACTTCTATAGTATTTGTGTTCTATAAAACTTTATTTGTGAGTGAAGCCCTGTCTAGCTGTCTGCTTTTCCGTTCCCGTTTTGTATGTGCCATGGTGCGCATCAAGATCCATATCAGTGCTTGGGACTGGACGTACAGTTCCTATTGCAACTATATGTGCTATTTAGTTTGGATGTACGACGTCTGCATATAAAAAATTGAGCTATTTTTTCTATGAATTATTGCTCGTAATTAGTTAGAGAGAGAAAAAACATTTATTTGAGCCATTGAGGTCGTTGTTCTTGTGGTGTAGTGGGTGGTGTTCTTATTCCAGGCCTCCACTGGCCATGGCTACTCGGCCAACTTGCTGGACGAGCGCTTCTTGTCCCGCCACGGCAGCGTAGGTTAGCAGTACTCCCCCCCCCCATTGCAATGACGTGCTAAGTCGGATGCAACTTTAGAAGACAGCGGCATTTGTCCCTCAAAGGCGGATGCACACGAGCCGGCATCAATAGGCGCGCACTTCAGGTGACGTCATGAGCCGGACGGCCGGTGTCCCTGCCGACGGAGAACATGCCTAACATGGCCGCCCTCGCTTCGAACTGGGCCGAGTCGCGTCAGCTCTGTGCGTCTCCCTTCGTCAGAGTGAATTCGAATTGTTTGTGGTGGTCTGTCATGCCGGAAATATTATTGTGAGCTTACGATGCACAATTTGTGCCGCGTGCGTTTGTTATGAGCCGTGAGCCGGCGAACAAAGATTGCAGCGAACATCGGTGGCGCTGCGCTGCGCTTCGTGTTGCAACAGGATCCCGCGGCGACATACCGCAGCAAACAAACATCGTACGTGTTTGTTCCGTGGTGTTTTGTTTTGCTCCTAAGTGAAGTTACGACGAGGAGAGTTCGCCAAAGTCTGGTACCTACTGTGAGCGGCGGGTGTGTTTGTGTACTGTGCCCTGCGTTTCTCGTCGTGATGGAGCAAAGCCATTATCAGGATAAATGAGAAAAGCGTGCGCGGATGAAACCAACCTGCGAGTTTCTCAACAGAAAAGATTTGTGAAAGCAAGCTCAAATGCAAAGATTCGTTGTTGCCAGCTCAGCGTGCAAACGACCGATCGTTGGCAGCAGTGTGATAAGATAGCCGAGCGTCTAGCAGCGTCGTTCGAGTGTTGCGTAGCACCGTCGATTGATTGCTTTCCACCAATGCTAACAATCAGTCACTAACACGCGCTGCTTGAGCGAATGTCATTGAAGTGTTAACGGTCAGGCGTTTGGAAGCAGTGTTTGTTTCCTTAATGTCAACCTGAATGCTAATATAAAATTATGACTGATACACTGGTGCCGTTGCAAGGGAGCTTGGCCTGAATTCGCGTCGCTGTGTGGCTTAAAACTCTTCGCTCACTGCACGCGCCCGCTGTAGAAAGCCTGCTGTGACACAATCGCGCATAAGCTGTGCTGTCAGCGCTCGACTTGCTTTCCCACAACACAGCTTTGCGCTTTGTCGTGATATGTCGCTCCTAAAAAATTCCTATGACAGTGAAGGCAACCGAGCCAATATGTACATTAAAAAAAAGAACGACAAAATAGGCACAGCTGCTTGTGAACTGACTCCTAATAGTTCTACTCGCGTCTGCGTTAAATGTGTGTGCGTGTTTTCTTGTGTGTTTGTGTATATTTGTTAGTTTGCCCTTTTTTGAATTTTAGATCTTAGTTTTCGCGCTCGCGTTTGTGTTCATGTGTGCGAATATGTGAGTTCTTCCGTGCGTGTATGTATTTATTCCTATTTCTATCCTTTAATTTTTGCTTTTGTTCTTGTAAGCATGCTGCAGCCACGACTTTCTTTACAATTCCATTAACTCGTCTCATTCAAAGCACCAAGTCCTGTGAATAGCAGGGCTGGCCTCTTCTATGTCATTAAAGCCATTCTCTCTTGTGTACCTTGCCTCCTCAGTCTGTCACCCTGCTTTGTTTTCTCCTACTATTCTGACCTTGCTTCTTGTGCTGTTGCCGCAACGTGATTAACCAACTTGCACCAAACAAAGTTCTATCAGCTGTGACAGCAGAAACATTGACAGATACAAAATGTTAAAGACATCACGTGGCTTGCACAGTTACTTCGTCTCTTACCCCGGTTAATGTGTTTATGCATCAGTGCATACGGTAGCTTGCCAGAAGTGCACATGAAAAGGTGCCATATTGTGAAACAGCACCTTGCTATGTTGTCGCATTCAGTCTTAATAAACAGATGGTTTTGCTGCCTGTCACATGTGGTGGTACACATATATAACATTGTGCAGTGGGGTATCATTTCCTGTCTTGACACTTTCATCATTACAAATGCAGTTTTCTAGTGAATGCAGTCCAGCAAAGCAGTGCTATGAGAGCTTTTGAAACTTTCACCATTTATTACTTCCCCAATATCACTGTCTTAATCTGTCCGTCACTTTGCCTACAGCTTGTAATGAACAAAGTGACTCACTAAAACACGTTAAACTTTACTGAGCATTTTTACGGTACGTACATATCACAAAAAAATGCTAGCAAAGTTAATCACGTTAATAATTGGGCTTGCATTCGCATTACTTGCTCGAGTCAGTATAATAACTTGAAAATTGGCTGTGACAACACTTCAATTTTCAGTGCAGACTGCTAACGGAGTCATAAAGCGTGCTGCGACTACTGGTATTTCACTATGGGGCTCGTCAAACTCGACGGTGGCTGCCTGAATGAGCATTTTGGGCCTCACTAAGCTAATGATGTCTTATACTTGTTCTCTTATTCGCATTACTTGTTTGAGCCAGACAACAAAATAAACAATGCAACCACATGAATGTGCTTTGGCATGCAAGCTGCTCACCGTGGCTGTCAGTTTCGTGTTGTCTGCTGCTATTTCACCACCACTCGATATGACATGACTGTGATTTCCAGTGCAGACTGCTAACAGAACCATAGAGCGTGCTCTCAGTGCTGCTATTTCACTATGGGGCGCGTCAAACTCGATGGTGGCTGCCCAAATGAGCATTTTGAGCCCGCCAACAATAATCAGGGTTAACAATAGTGTTTCAATTCAGATATGCCAGCATTTAAATGTGTTTCTATGCCACTTCTTAAATCGAGCACAATGTGTGCAGGACGTTGCTTATCAGAATTGAGCTTCTATTATAAGGAATGTGCCATAAATGGAACTGCTTATTTATTTGAGAGGTCACGGAATGACTGTTGGCTGTTGCAAACCCACCGGCAATATTTTGGTAGTCCTAATAAGGGCTGTTCTTTTGTTAATAAGAAGCCTTTATGCTTCGTCGAGTGGCTCAATGCCAGACAGCTCGCAGTCGGAGTCGCTTTCTTCAGTGTCATCTTCACCCAGCTGGATGATGATGGGTTCACTGTGCTCACTCCCAGAAGTGTCAAGTCTGAACTTTGCCTCCAAGTCCATCACATGCTGAATGCTCTTTCTCCAGTTTTCCACCGTTATCTGCTTGATTTTCTCGCTCAAGATGACGTCGACCGTGGACAGCTTGAAGTCTGTGTTGTCCGCTGCGATGCCATTTTTGACCTTGGCCCACACAAGCTCAATGGGATTAAATTCGCAGTGGTACGGCGGGAGCCTCAGTACAATGCAACCAGCCCTTACAGCTGTGTTGTCTACGATGTAGCTCATAAAGCGTGACTTTACAGATGCCACCAGCTCAAGCAGCTGCCTCTTTATCATCCTTTCACCGTAGGTGATGTTCTTGTTTGTGAGCCACTCCTGTATCTTTTCCTTCTTCCAGGCCGTCGTCAGCAATTTCTCTTCTCGCCGGCTATGGTAAGCTGCATTGTCTAAAACAATGACGCTACCAGCTGGCAACTTCTGCAGAACGTCATTGAACCAGCCCTCAAAGCGATTGCCGTCCACTTCTTCGTGGTAGTCGCCTGTCTTTTGGCCTCTGAATACATCCAAGCAGCCGTCGACGAAACCATCCTCGCTGCCGATGTGCGTCACGATCAGGCGCTGACCTTTCCCAGAAGGTTGTTTTAGACCCGTCGTCAGGCCATTTGCTCGAGCGAACAGGCGTCCGCGCTTCTGCACCCCGGTGTCTGTGCACACGATCGACCGAGTGTGTCCCGCCGTCACCCATGTCTCGTCCAGAAGATCTTTCGGCCTTCCGCCCGGTAGCGCTCCACGTCACGGAGGTAGCGATTCCGCCAATCGGTGCTGTCATCCCGATCGATAAGCAGCGAGTTGCGGCTTCTCTTTTCGTGCTTGAAGCCGATCTCGGCAAGCAGGCGATGCACAGTACACCGCCTTAGTGATGGGAGTTCCATACGCTCCGAGAACTCGGTAGTTATCTTTTCGACCGTCGGTATCTCGTTGCGGCGAAAGAAATCGTGCACACTAAAATCCCTATATAAGAAAAGTACCGCCATCTACTCTTTCCTCCGCCACCTCCTCACCTAAAGCACTTGCTTTTTTCTTTACTTTTTGCTTGCGAAAGCCAAGTCGACGGCGGCGCACCTAGAAAGTCCACGTTGAAGCTTTCAGGCCGGGCGCGCGCCGCAGCCGCCGCCGGCGACTGCGGCTGCGCAGAGGACTTTCAACATGGCTCTGAGGCGGAAAAAAAAGAAAATATAAAAAAGCGAAAAGCGCGCGCTATGATCGTCCAATCGGAGATACAGGAGAGAGAGAAGCGGCGTTTATCAAAGGATGGCGGTACTTTTCTTATATAGGGATTTTAGTGCACACATGACCTCAGCGCGCACAACGTGAAGCTGTCGAACTTGTCGCTGCGTCTACTCTTCTCCGCATTGCATGGGCGCTTTCGCGAGGGCGTCGTCAGTTTGCCACCCGAAAAATGCGAAGCTTAACTTCCTCCCTTACCCTGAACACAGTCCTTTCGCTGACACCGAGCATGTCGGCGACAAACTTGCTCGTGTCCTCCACGCTGCGTTCTGGCTGCCTGTTACGCCAAAACGTGTAGCAGTGGAAGATCATGTTGCGTGAATCACTGTTCAGGATGTGGCCGCTCTTGTTCTTGCCGAGGCTCCTTGGTGGTGTGGTCATCGAGGCGACACAAGGCTCGCTCGGCAACAAAGGATCGCGCTTCCGCTGTCACCTCGCTGCGCTCCATGGCGGAAAACTGGCACGGAATGCCGCGCGCGATCGTGCGCTAACTCACGAGATCGCAGGTTCGCAACCGCGAAAAAAAGAAAAAAATATATAAATAAAAATAAGCCCAACACATTAAAAAAATAAGGTTGTGCAAACACACAAATAGTATATATGAATCTTATGCTATTAAGCCAGCGACTACTACGCCCGGTGCCGTCGATCTTGCTCCGTAGCAGACGATGCACAGCGTTGTAGAAGGCACGCAGTTATTTTTCTATCGCGATCCGGCATGTGCGGTAGCATTTCCATCATGATAGTTTTACCAAACCAGTCGTCAAGATACACAAATCTTATCTATACCGACAAATACGCGTTTTAGAAGCAGTCACAATTTTTTGAGCGGGACTATTTCTTTAGTCGCGGAGGAATTGGCTGCTGCGCTTCGGTGAACTGGGCGGGGCCTCCTCCTGTCTTCTAAAGTTGTACCCGACTATAGGTGTATTTAAGTGTCGAGCTTTGCCCCAGCACCCCCACGAAATGTGGAAGAGTTTAGGGCGTGTGTCGCCAGTACCAGGGGCAGATGCCGCGATATGTTAGTGGGTACATTTTGCTGTATTTGTGTAGATTCTTGCAGCCTCGTGCCTAGGATCTGAGCAGCAAGCACCAGTGTACGTCCGTTGGTAAAGTTACGGAAGGCCTGTTGCCAGTTGGTTACGACGTGAACTTCTCTGCCCACTGTCTTGTTGCTTTATTAGCCGCAGCTGGGGTCTCTGCCCTGACGGTGGCCGCGAGCGTCAAGGAGTTGTCTCTCCCGTTCATAGCGGCTGCCGCGAAGAGGCCCCCTTAGGGGTACGCCGCCAAGTCCACGTACATTACGTACGGGTAACTTTTGAATTGTCGGCGCTGACTGTGCACGCTAGCCTTGAGTCGTCCTTCGTTGAGTTCATGATTCATGTACTCCGGGATAGGGCTCGCCTTGATCTTGCTTTACACCTTGGGCGGGGGTGATCATTGCCCATCGAAGGCACGATCACAATTCTCTTGTTAAGTAAGTTTTGTATAAAAACAATACTTGTCATTATTCTTGGTTCTGAACTTGTTCAAGTGGCCCATCGTGTTATTTGTTCGTCTTAGACGGGGCTCGCCTTCATCTAGTTTCTGACTTCGGGCAGGAGGGATCGTTGCCCATCGAGGGCACGATCACATTTTCCTTGGTAAGTTTCCTTGGTAAGTAACTTCTGTATAAGGATAATATTATTATTATTGATTTAGAAGTTGTTGAAGTGGCTCATCGTGTTATTTGTGCTTCTTGGATGGCATATACACTACAAATTTTGTAATGTCATTTGCTTAGTTTTTGTACCATTGATTTCTGCATCTTACATGCTTTTTGCTCTGTGTGCTGGTGCGCCTCAACTTATATCTCTTAGCCTGTGACTAGAAGCACAGTTTCTATTGTATAAGTGCATATGCTATTTAGTTTGAATATGCGACGTCCTTTATTCATTATTTCTAGAATTACTTTTCTACGTATTTTTCCTAGTGATTTCGGAAATTTCTGGTGTTAAGCTTTATAAGGATTCTTCACGTCGCTACTCTTGATATTGAAGTTCTTGAAGCGGTTATTCTTGTTATTTTTGCGTTTATGAAGTTGTACACTGCTTTTCCTTTTTAATTTAGTTATGGGTGTTACGTGCCAAAACCACGATTTGATTATGAGGCGCGTCATAGTGAGGGACTCCTGGATATTCTGACCACCTGTGGTTCTTAACGTGCACCCAATGCATGATACAAGGGCGTTTTTTGCCTTTCAACCCAATCAAAGTACGGCCGCCGTTGTTGGGATTCTATCCCGCAACCTCGCGCTTAGCAGCACAACGCCTTAGCCACTACGCCACCAGGGCGGGTACTGCTTTTTTTTCTTTTACAGCGGAGCTGTATATGCCTACCCTCCCATAGATTTTTCAATGTCCGTGGCCTAAAACTCCCGCGCCCTCTATGAGGAGGCAGAGCAAACCAGTAAGGCATGTGCTGACACTTGGCGTAGCAATAAGAAAGCTAGCAAACGGGTGCCGAGTAGCAACGAGGATCGTACACGAGAGGTTGCCCGTATGCGGCGGCCACGACAGGAATACGGGTGCCGCGAAGCGGTGAATGCGGCGCAGCGAGCAGGTGCCACGCTAGTAAAAAGTACGAACACAAGGATGCGTACGCGAAATTTCAGATTGCAGACTTTTTGACTTTCAATTTGAGACTTTCTGGACAGCCATTTCGAATTCATTTGTGCGGTGTGCGACAGACTCTGGTTCGAGAACGATTTAGTGGTGATTGATAACGTTCGTGATGTCACGAAGCGTGAACGTGATGCGGTTTTGACAGCTACCTCAGCTCCTGACTTAGCCCGCTGCTTGGTTTGGCTGCACCGAGGGAGCGCTAATGGCCGTAGCGTGGAATTGATCATTTGGTGTGACAGGTGGTTGCTAACAAGCTACGTACTGCGTTTCCGCGCCAGTGCAAGGAACTGAACAGGCAGAATAGTATCTTGCGTGCGCTCGTATGGGGAGGCCGCGTGTAGTGCGTACTGCCGAAGAACAGCTCCTCTGGTAGCCCACAATTGCAGAATCGAATGGCTGCGGCTTTTCTTTTGAATTGTGATTTCCTTGACGTTCGAGCCATTGATTTTACAGCGAAGCTGTTAAGGGCACACCTTTCAATCGTCGCGTCCGGCAATACATAGGTTGCACGGACGTCATCGCGGACGCCATCTTTGGGTACCAGCAGGTCGAGAAGGGGCGTAAGCAAGGAACATCACAGCATGACAGAAACAAAAAGATGCAGTGGCTTAGCTCGGCTATACCAGGATATACGTAGCGTTAGCAAAGGTTCAGCTGATTATTCTTAGCTTTCCTGGTTGTCTCCTACGCTCAACCGCTAATTGCCAGGCAACTACTTCGGGATCCGATGAGTCAAGCTTCTCCGTTCTTCTGCGCTGTTGAGCAGCATTTGCGCTCTCCTTCTCCATGGCTATACCACACTGGCAAACGCCAGTCAGAAGCGCAGCGGCTCCAGCGCAGTGTCAGACGGCGACTGCACAGCGAGCGCGCGCCGGCGCCAGTGCGTCTGCCACGGCTACGACGTCACTCCTCTGGAATGCGCAGACCGGCGGCGGTGAGTCGCGCGCGGCGGCGGCGGAGTGCGCGAGAGGTGCCGGCTCCGGTGGCTCCGGTGCGCAAGCCGTGTGACATCACTGATCCTTGCGCATGCGCAGCACGGCTCTTGATGTGCCGCGCAAAACGGGCTTGACTAGGCCAGTGTAGCTAACGCTACAAAAAGCGCGTCTTGCGTCGAACGTCAGAGCGATAACAATGATAAGCCGGTGAAAAACAATCGCCGTGAAAAAGCAAAACAGTTTGCGCGTGTAATACGTTGCACTGACGTCATCGTAGTCGCCATCTTTGGGTACCAGCGCGGTGAGATAAGGCTGCATGACGTCACATGAACACTATCTATAGAAAAAAGTTGTCGCAGTTTCACCCGAAAGGCGAAGCATCAATTGCGATAGCAAATTTCTAGAGAGCTATACGGAGTAATGATAGTAGCGGAGTAATGGGGTGTAATGATATGAGTAATGATAGAGCGGGCACGGCGTGTGCGTGCCCGCTCTATCAGCTGTATAAACTTGAACATGCAGCAGCACCGGCAACACGCAGAACTGTTGTCGACGCCGTCGGCGTTTTGCCCGCGTTCGCACAAAACGCGTGCGGCATTGGTGACTGTTGCCGGAGCATCTGGGGGCGGCTCGGAGGTTTTCGACGACATCAGAACGGGACACTCGTCGAGTAGCGTCGGAAGTCTTTACCACCTTCTCGCCTCACAACGTTTTATTGCGATAGCAATTATGTGGACACTCAAAAGCAGATTTCTGCCGTCGCCGTCGCCGTGAGGTTCCGTATGACGTCCATGGAGATGAAATCGTCGCCGCGCGCCGAACGCTGTATGTGCGAGTGAAAGGGCGCGAGGGACGCGCGCTTTCACGGGGAGTGAACGCACGGCGGAGAACAAACGCGCGTTATGCGCTGTGCTCCCTTAAGGGCTGCAGAAGTATGCGTCTCTTTCCTCCTCTACAATCACCATATATGTAGAGCAAACGTGCCTTCTTCCGACGCGCGACAGGCTGTGGGGGAGGGGGGGAGGGAAGGGAGGCGACGTTTAGCTGCGGCACCAAGTGCTTGTTTATATCAGAGGCTCCGGCAACAGTCACCAACGCCACACGCATTTTGAGCGAACGCGGGCAAAACGCCGACGGCGTCGACAACAGATCTGCGTGTTGCCGGTGCTGCTGCATGTCCAAGTTTATACAGCTGATAAAGCTGCTATCATTACTCCGTATAGCTCTCTTCAAATTTGCTATCGCAATTGATGCTTCGCCTTGCAGGTGAAACTGCGACAACTTTTTAAATAAATAGGCACTTGGTGCCGCCGCTAAACGTCGCCTCCCTTCCCCCCCCCCCCCCCCCCCCACGGCCTTTCGCGCGTCGGAAGAAGGCGCGTTTGCTCTACATATATGGTGATTGTAAAGGAGGAAAGAGACGCCTACTTTTGCAGCCCTTAAGGGAGCACGCTGCAGAACGCGCGTTTGTTCTCCGCCGTGAAAGCGCGCGTCCCTCGCGCCCTTTCATTCGCACATACAGCGTTCGGCGCGCGGAGATGATTTCATCTCTAATGACGTCATACGGAACTTCACGGCAACGGCGACGGCGACGCCGACGGCAGAAATCTGCTTTGGAGTGTCCATATAATTGCTATCGCAATAAAAAGCTCGCATTGGCTGTAGCGCGCGAGGGCGAGGGACGCGTGCTTTCACGGGGAGCGAACGCACTGCGGAGAACAAACGCGACTTCCCAGTAGAAGGGGAGTTGTGGACCACCCTAGACTGTGCGGCGTGTGCGTGCCCGCTCTCCCACTGCGGCGCATGCGCGCAGCCCTGCCGGCCTCTGCCACCGACTCTCTCTGGGCTATCGCCCACCTCTCCGCTAACTGTGTCAACAACGGCGTTTAGCCGTTCGTCACATAGCTAGCGTTTAGACAGTGGTTGCGTGCGGTCGCGTAAACAACGCGCACAACTGTTGTCGACGGCGGCGGTGTTTTGCCCGCGTTCACACCGAACGCGTGCGGTGTTGGTGACGTGTTTATGAAGAACGTGTCAATCTTTGCCGCACACCCTATGGCGGTGTACCGTAGCGACCATAAGGTGTCCCTGTGGTCACTAAATAAATGAAAACCACCGGATCATATATATTTTTAATTCTTTAATAGTTCAAATAACCAATTACACCGTGAAATCTTATAGTCATTATTGGAAATACATATTTCCCAACATAGTACAGCTTCGCTGGTCTTCCATCTCCACCCCAGTCGAAGGGTTGAAAGTTTTTTTAATGCGACGCATTTCTTGCCGGCGGCTCTGTCTGTCCCTCCCTCCATCCACCTCGCGGCGTCCACACCCGCACTGCGCATGCGCATCCTCCTCCCCCTCCTCTACTTGTCTCATCTCCTATCCTCTCGGCACTCCTCCTCTCCTCTCCGGATTGCGCAACGAATGGCAACACTTGCGGCTGCGCGCGATAATGCGAAGCAGCTTGCGTTAGAGGCGCGACGGTAGGCGCTCCATACTCCGCTGGGGGGCGCCACTGTAGCTCGCGGTATAATGACGCGCGCGCGCTCCGCTCCTCTCAGTGTCCTCCCACAACGCCACGATGAGTGCCACGGACAGCGCCAGCGTCAACGCCAGTGTCAGCGCCGTGGACAGCACCGCGGTAAAGAGGGTTCGAGCCGCTGCCACGAAACGGCAGTGGCGACAGGCCGATCCCGAACTTCGGGCTCGCGAAGCCTGTAGCTACGCACCTCAACCTAACGGAAACGACGAACTGAAAACTAATGAGAACTTGAGGCGACCCCATGACTGCTTCGCATGCTACTCAGGGTTCCCCTACGGGATGCTGACCACTGTGCTCTCGGCATATGCGGATGGTTAGCTGGTGGAAAGTGCTCTCGTTTAATGGAGCCGCCGTGCCTATGGCGCGGCCTATAGTGTTGCGCCCCCTAAACCAGATTAAGACCATCCCTCGGTTGGAAGACCACTTTAGAGTCGTCGATCGGTAACGGGGGCAGCTGCGAGCCCTTCTTGCGCAATGTCCCATGTGGCTGACCTTACTGTGTAGGTTGCATGTTGGGTGGCAAGCTAGACGTAGCCTGGACCTGTTTCTTGCGCTTTCGTGCCACGAGAAACCAACTCCCGTCCTCGTTGTCTTGACTAGGTTCTTGATCCATTGCGGCGGCTGGTGTGGTTTCGTCCCTTGTTGCGGCAGGTATTGGGTCTCGGGCAGCTATCCTCACGGTAGTGCAGTGGGCATGAGCGGCAAGCAATGCTGTCCCGCCGTACTTACGGGGCCTAAGTTTGGCCTAGCACAGTGGCCGGCTCGCCTCTAAGTGTCCAAGGGCAATAAAATGCCGAGGTCTCAGCGGATCTGGGAGATATTGGTCTCGAAAGATTTCGCCCATTATTATGCGTCGATTGGTGATGGTTAGCACGTTGCAGAAATGAAAGATCAGCTTTGAGGTGTTCCCTGAAACCGGAGATCATTCGGAGTGCGTCCTTCACGCGCGGTCTTCTTAACCTTAACCGAGAACGTGAAGGAGTGGAGTTGAAGATTAATATGCAGAAAACAAAGATAATGTACAATAGCCTGGCAAGGGACCAAGAATTCAGGATCGTCAATCAGTCTTTGGAGTCTCTAAGGAGTAGGTTTATCTAGGAGAATTGTGCACAGGGGACCCTGACCATGAGAAGGAAATTTAGAGAAGAATGAAATTGGGTTGAAGTGCATACGGCGGGCATCGCCAAATTCTGACTGGGAGCTTACCACTGTCATTGAAAAGAAAAGTGTACAATCATTGCAGTCTACCGGTACTAACATAAGGGGGCAGAAACTTGGAGGCTAACAAAGAAGCTCGAGAACAAGTTAAGCACCGAAAAAATAGCAATGGAACGAAAAATGTTAGGCCTAACGGTAAGAGACAGGGCGAGAGTGGTGTGGATAAAAGATCAAACGGGGATAGCCGATATTCCAATTGACATTAAGAGAAAAAAATGGAGCTGGGCAGGCCCTGTAATGCGTAGGATTAATAACCGTTGAAACATTAGAGTTACAGAATAGGTACCAAGAGAAGAGACGCGCAGTCGAGGATGGCAGAAAACTAGGTGGGGTGGTGAAATTAGGAAATTGGTAGGCGCAAGCTGGAATCAGCCAGCGCAGGACAGGGGTAATTGGAGGAGGAGGAGGAAACAACTTTATTTTGTTAATTTGCTTAGTGAGGGGTGGCTACCAGGTGGTGCCTTACAGCCACCTCCTCAGCTCTTTTGATGGCCCGAAGTTGAACCTCCAGGTCCGGGTTCATGAGTATCGCTTCCCACGCTTCAGGCGAGGGAGAGGCCAGGAGATCTGGTGGGGGGAGATCTTCTTTGCAGTCCCAGAGAATATGATTTAAGGATGCTATGGACCCACATAATGAGCAGTGTGGGTCTGTCAAGTCAGGGAGATCGCAAGGAGAGGCCTTCGTCCTGCAGTGGACATAAAATACAGGCTGATGATGAAATAACGTAACAACTATTAGCAGCGAAAATTTTATATCCAATTAGCATTCTTGCACTACTTCGGTCGTTTTGAGCCTATCCAGCTATCTATCTATCTATCTATCTATCTATCTATCTATCTATTTAGCCTCTTACGCTAACGAAGTGCCCCAACTTATCTGCCAGCTTGGGCCACTAGGTATGCGCTCGTGGCTGTGATGCCGTCGTGGTCGTTCGATCGGCGCCATTAAACCTTCGTCATTTGACTCTCATCGTACGACCTTCCTCTCGTGTTCGGCTACTGCAGCTGTACAATATCAAACTTCATTGATAATCTTGTATAACATTTTGGGGTAGCTAGCAATAGTGGCGCAAGGCTACAAACACAGCGGAGCTGATCGGTTCCCAGCTGGTCGTGGCTATACGACGTGATGATAAGTTATACGAAGTGCATGAGCATTTCCTCGTGGTCCGTGGAATCGGGGAACGCCTCGCGAAGCACTTTCAGTCCGATCAAACGTAGGGGAAGTGGGACGAAAGCTATGCACAGTGTACGGGTGGCGCGCAGCAGACGACACGCCGGATGACGGGACGACACAGCGAGCAGCTGGCGGGAGCTCGGCGGAGCCGTGTCTGTGTCGGGCGAAGCGAGCGCACACCCGCGCCGGCGGTTAGTAGGCAACACGAGGTGATGACATCGCTACTGCTTCTGCGAAAGGCTAGGCGTGGTTGGGCCAGGTGGTGTGCAGCTATAGATTGGTTGTTGCTATTCAACGGCGCGGAGTTTTCTGCGGACTTCGGACGTTTCTCATCCAGGTTTAACAGCTTTGCTGCCAAAAAACATTGTTGTGTGCCATGTGCCAGAAAGCACATTTTCTCCACCTCCTAGCAAAACCTGCGCAAGCGCAATACGGACAATTCGACAGCACTCAGCAGCATTTCTCCATAGGACACGATACAGTTCACAGTGCTGAACCAGTTGGCAAACCTAGCCTGCCATGCATTTTCCTTCATGTTACACAGCAGACTTTTGCAGCAAATTTTTATTTCAGCCTCCCGCACTTAGAAGGATGTCTGAACAATGCCTCTGGCGGTGTTGGTTTCCTTGTGCTTTTCCTATGCGCCCACAATGCTAGCATTTCGACAGCCCTCCGATTAGTTTCCAGTCCTTCCTGCGATTAACATTCTAAGCAATGTACTAGGAGAGTACATTGCTTAGAATAGGAATCTAGGGAGTAGCAAGGAGATTTACAAATTTTGGTACTCCTGTACTCCGCGTTTGTTTGACCCCCATCTATCTCTATGTTTATTACGGCGGCGTTCCCTTTCCCTTTCGATTTTTTATGATTTTAGATGTTTCATGTAGATCATGTTTATATGTTTACGGGAAGCGGTATTTCAGAAACGAAGTCATATCCTTTCTTCAGTGCGCGTAAGTAGCCTGTATTTCAAACTTGCTTCATTTACTAACATATGTAACCGGCAAGGTGTTAAGTCTGTTATCGGCCAAACCGGCCGTTGCATTATTGACAGCACAAGGGAGCACGAGCTCATGATGGATGCAAGGGTAATGCACATTTGCCTGCCATTGTCAACTCTGCATGTACAACTCTGGAGAGATGCACATATACAGTCGATGGTTCGTTCGAGATTTATGTACTGCATATACACTGTTAGTCAGGCTAAAGCTTCATAAGGTCAGTGATGCCCAACATGCCACAGTGTAGGTTATCAATATATATATATATATATATATATATATATATATATACAGGAGTCTTGTTCAGAGGACCACATAAAACTTCTGATTCGGATGTTTGGTTAAAATACCCAAAATGCCTGACAATATTATAAAATTTAGGTGCCTCCAGCACAGTTTTGCAAGTCTGTGTATATAGTATATCTCTGAAGAGAGTGGGATTCGTCTCATGAAACAGTGTCGCAGGAACTGAATTTTCTGGAACTGAGCCTTCATAAACTAATTAGTGATGTCATAACATGGACTAGAGCACTGCAAGGGCTAGGGCCAACCGAATAACCGCGGACTACGAATGGTCGAATAATATTTTTATTCAATTAACGATTATTCATGCACCACTTTAGACTGTAATCGATTATGCACTTTCTGTGCGGGGTTTTTCATGAAATATTTCATTACTTGAAATTTTTGCTGGGCTCTCTTACAAAGGTTGAAATACAGTCATCTGAAATAACTTTATGCTTGCAAGACAAGGACAGAGAAGAGGCTAAGACACACGTGCGCAGTCTTAAAACAGTGTTTTATCTCGAAGCAAGTAACCACATATAAAACAAAATTTGTGACACATCACGTGTGCGCCGTGCGCAGAAAATTTTAATCTTTACGCAAGAAAGACAGCTCCTTCAAGAAAGGGCGATAGACGGTTTTTACACACGGCTGTAACCAAACCTGTCAATCAATTCCGCCTCGGTGGTTTTGCGGGTTAACTGATTACGACTTTTGCTAACAATTGAGGAGGCAATATACACCGGACTACATTTGGCCTTATTTGTGGCATTTGCCTGAATACGCATGCAATTTCTACAGTGCGCATCCAGAAACCCCCCTCTCATTTCTAACACATTTTAGTGATACTCCCAAAGCCTATCGTTAAGATCCCGACCGCTGTGATCAACATAGTTGGTCCCACTGTTCAATGGCAAGTCGTACAGGATTCCTTAGACGCAATCAACGAGCTTTGACTGATGTCTCTTTTTGCAGACAACCTCTTTATAGGCACTCGCCCTGGTCACTCTGCACAAATATTTCAGTTTATTGGGAGCGGGAAAAAAGGTTTACAATGGGACGCTGGATAATATGGGACGATGGATGAAAAAAAAAATATACTCATGCGGTGTTCACCCTAACAGCGCTCGCCACTGTACATCTCCCGGCCCAGCTACATGGTATTAAAGGCGTGCGGCACGCGCTGTACGCCGTTGATATCACCATCTGGGCCACAGATGGAAATACAGGGCACATGGAGGAATGCCTGCAAGCAGCCGCTCACGTAGCGGATCGCTACGCAGAGCGCTGCGGCCTCCAGTGTGCACCAAACAAATTAGAATTTGTGCACCTTAGACCATCACCTAAGGACACTCCACAAATACGCCTCTCTTTGGCTGGTGGCCCCCTACACGAGGACAAGGACATCCAAATTCTCGTACTCTGTATTCACAATCAAAGAAGAGTCGACACAACATTAGAAAAGCTCCGCAAGGTTGGGGACCAAGTGGGCTGAATGGTCCGACGTGTATCCTACAAGAGAGGGGGATTACGAAGCAAGGACGCTGTGCGGCTAGCTCATACATCCGTAACCAGCCGAATTCTATATTCGGTCCCCTATCTCCATCTGCGGAAGCGTGATGAAGATAAAGTTGAGGTTATCCTCCGCAAAGTGATGAAGAGGGCCCTTGACCTTCCTGTCACAACTTCTAACGCGAGACTTCTCGCTTTGGTAGTGGTGAACACCTTTCAAGAGCTCAAGGAAGCCCACCTCATCAACCAACATACCCGTCTAGCTCAAAATAAGTCTGGACGGCATTTGCTTGACCGGCTTCACTTGAAACATGGCTTTCATATTCAGTAGCGGGTCCGAGTGCCCGAGCTCTAGAGACGCGCCGTCAGAGTTCGACCCCTCCCCACAAAAATGGATAGGGAAGACCATAGTGGTCGTTGCCAGGCGAGGGCGGATGCCTTGCAACGCCACTATGGCAACAAACACGGAGTCTTCTACGTGGATGGGGTCGGTCCATGTCGTGGGGGGTGATATACGGCAGCGGTCATCCACGAGGAAAAGCAAGTGGGTGGGCTCACTTCCAAAGCCCCGGGCTCAACGCAAGCTGAACACGTAGCTATCGCCCTAGCTGCCTCATTTCCCCGATCTAAATATATCATAACCGACCCGCGTGGGGCTTCTCGAAATTATGAAGCTGGTTGGGTCACCCCGCTAGCGGAACGAATATTGCAGAACTATATCAACGGGGGAATCGACCCTAGCCCCCGATACCCTACGACCCTTCCCCCCGAGACCAGATCCGTTGCCTAGTCTGGACTCCGGGCCACCAGGGCCGAATAGTGAATGAAGCCGCAAACACGGCGGCCCGAGCACTCATCCACCGGGAGTCCCACTTAGAACCTCAGTAGCTGGAACCCGAAGGCGGCTATCTTCTTATCTTTAAAGACATCACGACCTATTACAAGGACGGGCACCGCCAATACCCAACTCCAGCAAAGGGGCTGAGCAAGGCTGATGAACGGATTTTGTTCCGACTTATCACTAACACTTTATTGTGCCCGGCAATCTTAGTCTTTACCTCCTACTCCCCCTATCCCCTACGACGCTGCGCCGTGCTCCCTGATGGGCTGCAGAATTAAGCGTCTCTTCCTTATGTATAATAAACACCTCCCCGGCAATCTTAAAACATTTCGATTCTTCCTTCACTGGCAAGTGCCAATACTGTGGCGAGGTGGCTGACACCTACCACATGGTTTGGGCTTGCCAGCTCAACTCAGCTCTTCCCCCCAACCCTAATCCAACCCGAGAGAAGTGGGAGGCGGCCCTGCGTGGTTGCTCAGACCTTAAGGCCCAGAAGGCCTTGGTTCGGAGGGCTAAGCTGGCGGCTGGTACCAATGGGGTCCCGGAATAGGGACTCCACCCATTGCGAAGCCCCCTAAGGGCTCCACCTCTCCTTTTTGTTTTTAATAAAGGCTTTCAAGCAAGCAAGTAATCAGCGAGGGCGTTGCGCTGCTGAGCACGAGATCGCGGGATCGAATCCCGGCCGCGGCGGCCGAATTTCGATGGAGGCGAAATGCAATAATGCCCATGTGCTTGCGTTGTAGAGCACGCTAAAGAACCCCAGATACTCCAAATTATTCCGGAGTCCTTCACTACGGCGTGCCTCATAAGTAAAACTGGTTTTGGCACGTAAAACCCCAGAAAGAAGAAGACCAGTATCCGATAAGCTAGCGCGCTAAGCTAAACGTTGCAATTAAGTTGAATGTTTCGCACTGCAATTTGGGAACCACCAAATTTTAATTGTCACTTTTTCCTCGGTCATGGTCACGACCATTACTTCTACCACCATCCTTTAGTGTTTCCTTCACTTAGTGCCGACGTCCGAACCCATTTCAGTGGTGTTTGAGTGTTAATGTTTTTTTGCTCAGTCATTGACATTTTCCTGAGTCATGCTCATGACTATGACTTCTACCACCATCCTTTAGTGTCTCCTTCCCTCAGTACCCAGGTAAGAACCCATTTCAGTGGCTTTTGAGAGTTAATCTTTTTTCGCTGAGTCATTGTCATTTTTGCTGAGTCATGCTCATGACTATGATTTGTACCATCGTCATTGAGTGTTTCCTTCACTTAGTGTCCACGTCAGAATGCGTTCTAGTGGTTTTTGAGTGTTCATCTTTTTTCACTGAGTCATTGTCATTTTCGCAGAGTGATGCTCATGACTATGACTTCTTCCACCATCCTTTAGTGTTTTCTTCACCTAGTACCCCATCCGAACCGATCCCAGTGGTTTTTGAGTGTTGAACTTTTTTTCTCTGAGTCATTGTCATTTTTGCCGTGTCATGCCCATGACACAGCAATATACTACCAGCATCCTGTAGTGTTTCCTTCACTTAGTACACACGTCCGAACCCATTTCATTTGTTTTTGAGTGTTAATCTGTTCGCTTGGTTATTGTCATGACCTACGTGACAAGCATGTCATGACATTCATTCATGACATGACATGTCATTTATGTTCGCCATATACTCTTGTTATAGTATGACATACCAAGCTATCGAAAGGACCATGAGAGCACAAAGTCGTAGGCGGCTAAATGGCTAGAGAGATACTGCCAAAGTAGCAAATGTTCGCCAAGAAATGCTTCGCATTTAAAAAGCCGAATGAATTCTAGTCTGAAATGAAAACGAATTCTTAGGTCTTACGTGTGGAAACCACGATCTAATTAGGAGGTACGCCTTAGAGGGGCCCTCCAGAATAATGGTCACCCCCTGGGGTTCTCTAAAGCGCAACTAAATTTAGGTACACGAGCGTGTTTCAATTTCTCCTCCATGCATATGCGGTCACGGCAGCCATGATAAACAAATACACCGCATATCCACGGGGTGAATGATGATGAGTGGGTGAAGCTCCGGAGGGAATCATCGGGAAACCGTGAATCTTCCGTGTAATTCTCGCCGCACTAAATCGAACGATTGACTTCCACCAATGACACGCGCCATATGTGACGTCATTCCTATTTTATAACAGCGCCCTTCATTATAATTGCACCATCTCCCGCTTAAGGGGACGCTAGCACAAACGCGTTAGAAACGTGCAGTACTCTCTAGTAAGGGGGAGAGGCCACAGCGTCTTACGCAGCCGCGCGGGAACCGCGAATGAATTGTTTCTTTTCTCTCATTATGCCGTTCTTTACTCTGACTCATAAGTTGAACATGTAGCCGTCCCTACCATCGTCATCTTGTTTATTCGAAGCACCCAGACACTAGACATTACAAAACGAGGGAGATCATATGACTTTCGCAATATGCTAAGACTGATAAGGAGCCTCATAAACGGCGAACCCATAGTTAGCGAACGCAGTCTCCAGAACGCACACAATACCCCAAATGAACTAAAAGCGTTGAGGTTTTTGCCTATGTACTCAAAGTAGCTTCTACACACTATTTTTCCACTAATTTACGATTATTTCTCACATTACGGGCCATGGCGTGCACACTTCCCTCAGCGCCATTCAGAAACGAGGCTATCAAGAATAGGGAGATTTAGTATAGCGGAAAACAGCAAACGCATGGATTTAGCGTTAGCGTCAGCGTTGTGTGCTGCAAACTGCGCATGCGCAGAACGTAAACGTAGCCAGAACTCTGACGTACGTGCGCTATTTCCGGAATATAGCGTTAAACGCTAACGCACGCAAGGGATTCCATAAGTAGGGCAAGATGGCGGTGCCTGTTGAAGCGAGAGCCGTCCACTTCGAATCTATCGAGTCGTCGGCCTGCACTGTTCAGCTCATTCGTTCCCCACTAATGCTCGTGTTTGGTTAAGATTTGTGTGATGATGCTTCGACAGCGGCGTACAGGTGACAAATGGACGTTGTTGGAGTACAGCGGTGGAGTAGGCTTAACGAGAGGGTTTGCTCAGGTTTGCTGTATACGCCTCAAGATGGCGCCCAAGTGTATCTGCGTTAGCGTTAGCGTTTTGCTCCGTTCCGCTATTCTAAAACACTACCTTGTACCGCGCAGTGCAGCCTTTCTTTGCGTTAGCGTTGCGTCGCACGCTAACGTAAGCGTTTTCCGCTATACTAAAACTCCCTAATGCCACGATGTGCTCCTCTGTTTTATCTAGCGACCTGACATCTGCCCATCAACCACCGGTCGCTGCGGCAGCTGCGCAAACGCTGGTCATTCGGTTTGTCTGAACAAGAAAACTTGGCTGGCTGACAAGGGAACAAGTGAGCTCTAAAAGTAAAGCTGGCTTACAGATGTGCAAGCAACGTTTGTAATAATTGAAATATGTGTTACATCACCTTTACACAGCAAATTTATAGCCAGCCCACTTTTTACTGACAATCCGGCGCAGGCTACACGAAAAAGAGCAATTATCCCAGCATGCGAGGCTGAGTGTTTTGCCTTGCTTTTCTCGGGCGTTAACCTCTGGTCGGGATTGTCAACATGTTCTGTTTGTAAGTGTCCCCCAACGCTTTCATTTTAGGTCATCGAGAAATCTGGGCATTGACTCCACTTATCTGGACGGTTTTAAACTTCTGACACGTATCTGGTCAACGAACTGGGGATGCCATTGCAGCGCTTTTGAACCCGCAGGCTTTTACAAAATAAAAATAGGTCTAAGATGAGTTGTTTACACAGGCTTTGCAGCATGACGCGACGTCAGCTAATGACATACTGTTGTTAAAAGCGCTGTTTTGCTGCAATATATTTAGTGCCTAGAACAACGTGGTTCATCCCAGCCGCTTTGCGATAAACACATATGTATCTCGAATCGTTTCTGGTCTCCTTAATTAAAACTTAGTGGAACGCGATAGCATTCAAAGATCCCTTACTGCTTCTCACGCTTGCCGGCAACTGCGGCTTATGGAACCGTAATATTTATCTGCAAACGCTGGCGGCGAACGCTATGCACGAAGGCGAGCTTTCTGGTCCTTCTTTTTTTCTCTTTTTTTTCAACTGCGGACCCCGCACTGCGGGATCCGCGGAAGCGCGGAGGCGAGCCCTATCTAGATAGTGTTGCAAGGAACTGATCGGAACGCGCTGCTCCCTCTAAGACAGACCTCAGATGACAACTGAAAAGGGGGTTTATGTTTGCATTTCCGCATTACAGAATTATGTTTGCTCGTGTAATCAAATTACAATCCGACGCTATCATACCTGTATGTTATGCGTAAGTCAAATTTTACGAATTTTCTGACGCGTTTTACTTTGAGAAATTAAATTAGTCATTAACGCCTATGCGCCAGGCAGAGGGCTTGCGTGGTTCGGGATGGGGGATTCGAGATGATACTTCTCTAACGGACAACGCCGCTGACGCCGATGCCGAATTTTCTGCAACATGGCGCCGCCCTTAACGCTGTAGCATTAAAATGATTCATGTCCGATGGTGGCACCTAATCTAAGTCTTCCAGTATAACGGCCCGATGCTCAAACAATTAGGCAACATTAGCAACAACCTCGATTACCTCCTTGAGGCGCCTATCGTGTGCATCACATAACATTGCACGCGTAAGGTTATATTCAGCCACAGACGTACAAGTTACCACTTTAGTTAGCTTACGTTAGTTCGGATATAAACAAGGCGCTCATGAAATTAGGTGCTTGTCATTTTCTTCTATACGTCCCTCGGGGTATCTAGCACTTTGGGATGTAGTGTGAACCTGCACAGCTTCCGGGATCGTCCCACATTCCCCGGTTCTTTCCTCGTAGAAGTTGACACGACGTAGATGCAATGCGACATAGGTACGTATTCGGGATCAGCCCAGGCCGTAACATGACAGGTTGAAACATATACTTGCCAAAGTACAAAAAAAAAACTCATTCATTAGACCTTCGCCGTCTTACTCTCCTCGTGGTACACGTCGACTTGACGCCCATTACTCGCCTTACCTAAACGTGTTAGTTCATATGGTAACGCTTTGGCGAACCCAGAATAATACGCAATAATCATCTACGTGCAGAATTCTTTGTATAACAGTTCCCACAGTGGTTGTTGTGGTAGCCTATCACGCATGTGGCTCCTACCCACGGAGGGGCATTGGCCAAGAAATGGGTGGATTATTCCAAATTAATATGGAGGATACATTTCCGAATATCTATGAAATTAGTATTGAACAGTGCATGGGGCTTGAATATAGTTTTTTACTTCATTGTCTTCAAATGGTGTTCGGAAGCAAAAACAAAAAACTGTGGCAGCCGCTTTCAAAGTGTGGACACTTTTTGAATGAGGACAATTTTACCATCCCGCTTCCACTGTCTATACCTCGCTTAGCCATTCCATACACTAGGCCATTTAAACTTCATTTTGTGGTCTGTGAATTCAAGCTTTCGCATGCTGATGATGATCGGGCTAAAATAAATAAATGAATGAAAAGCAAATACGAATGTCCCGGCCGTGCAGTGGCCGTGCTGCGCACAACTGGCAGTATGTATCATGACTGGTACTTCTGTTTCATCTGTGAAACAACCGGGTACCTTCGGAATGTTCAGTGTCCAGCGCTATCTTCTATAACGTTGAGGTGAGCTAGGCTTTCAACACTGCTCTCGTGTAATGTAGTTAGGTTAGACATCATGTTAACTTAGGCTTTTTAACATAGAATTCATTTCGCATACTGCTTCCCTGACGGGACAATGTTCTGGAGCATGCCGCGCAGCGTCAGAAAAGAACTTTGGCAATCAAGTACACAGCTACTAATATTGGTGTCGTTCAATCTTTTCAGCTGAATATTATTTTTCTGCGATGCAATGTCAAGTCTGCGCTTGATATCCTGCTGAATGCTCATTATATGCTCTTGTTTTATTGTTGATTTGTGGAGATTGTTATGCATGGAAAACACGTTGATCAATTGTATGTTAACGCTACTTCATTTTCCTTTGTCATTTGTCGCTTGTCATCCTTCATGCGCACTATATGAGACCGTATGATGTATTTTACTTTTTCAACATATTTAGAATAAAGTTTTCCGTTCAATGTCTGCATTGTAATGTCGCTAGAAAACAATGTGCCGCTAATGAAGAAAGAAACTTTATAATGCGGCGAAAACCATGGGTTTTTACTTCTACAAACACCTAACACCACGATCTTATACGTCTCAGAAGGGATTGCTACAGTTTTTCACGTACTCATCACGGATGACAATAAAAGCAAACACGGGAACTAAAGAGCGCAGAGATGGACGCGTCGAGGCTCCGCACCACGGGCCGCACACTCTCTTTATGAGCATAACATTTAACTGCATTATTAAACATTAATTTGCAAACACCAGTTGATTTTTTCCTTGTGCCAGGAAGCCGCTGAGTTCTGTTCGTAGGAACGTTATTGAGTTCACAGCCTGCAAAAATATAAGTCATTCAGTATCCGTTTATTCTGCCGACCTATGTTAATTCATCCTTTTGGAGAGATAGTGAACATTCCACCGAATAAACAACTACCGACCAATAGCATGCGTATACTGCGTCGATAGAAATGTGTTCTATGCACAGTGCCCCTATAAACCTAAAACTTAATGTCGCGTTCACCAAGCAGGAATTGCGTAAGTTGCAGACGTCGCAAGATTTTGAGTTCAGTACATAGCACGTCGATGGTAATGAATGCCAGCGGATCTGTCGGCTCGCTTTGGTAACAAAATGCGTATAGAGGAGTGACTGTACACTTATAACTGTAAAGTATCTGCAGCAGTCTAACATTTCCAATGGTGCTTGCAAACGGCGAAATTAGAGACAGCTGTTCGAAAGTGTAGGAAACTTTTGAGTTATGATTGATATGTGAGTGAGTGAGTGAAATAACTTTATTTAGGTCCAGAGAAGACGCAGGGGAGACCCCGCGCCACCCGGCTACTCCAACGTAGGGACCGGCAAGCCGAGCTTGACGGCCCGATCGCAGGCACTCTGGACGGCCAGAGTTTGGTCGTTGAGTTCGGGGCTGCCCAAAAGCGCAGCCCACCTATCCTCGTTGAAGACGGAGCCGATGGATTCACACTCCCACAACACATTTTTCAATGTTGCCGTTAGTCCACAGACGGGGCAGTCCGCACTGGGATACCTTTGAGGGTATATAGCGTGAAGAACCGCAAGGTTAGGATACGCACGGGCTTGTAAAAGTCGAAGGGTCACCGCCCGTGCCCTGCATAAGGCAGGGTTCAGGAGGGGGAATACCCTTCTTGACAGATAGTAATGCTTGGTGATCTCATTATACATGAGCAATGGTTCCCCGCGGGGTAGGGGGACTGCGGAGGCGGCACGGTCAGTGAGTCCTCGCGCGGCCTCGTGCGCGCCCTCGTTAGGGGTTGAGGGAGAGCCCTCAGTCAACCCCAATTGAGCGGGAAACCAAATTAGAGAATGGGTAGAGATACTTTTCATGCTTTGTAGAATGCGAGGGGCCTGAGGGGAGAGCATCCCGGTTTGGTAGGCCTTAATGGCCACCTTGGAATTGCTATATATTGCCTCCCTGCGACCATCGAGCACAGCCAGCGCGATTGCAACCTAATCGGCTACCAAGAGCTGCGAAGTGCGTACCGTAGCGCAGCATGTGATCCTGGAATTAGAGTGTACGATGGAGACGGCGAACGCCTCTTGTTGGACATAGTCCGCGGCCTCCACGAAGCTTGCCTCAATGTGGTTGTTACCGACATGCTCGAGTACAGCTCTACCCCTGGCCCGACGTCTGCCGATGTTGTATGCGGGGTGCATATTGCGGGGAATGGGCACGATGTGCAGTTCACATCTGATGTCGCTGGGAATCCGCACGGCGTCGGGGCACTGGTCGACAGGGCAGAGGCCCCTCTCGTCGAGTGTCTTACGGCCCGCCGGGGTGCCAGATAGCCTGAGCAGTTGTGAGCACTCTTGCGCCTCGATTATTTCGTCGAGCGTGTTGTTCACTCCGAGCTTGCCCAGGTTTTTGGTGTGAGTGCTTACAGGTAAGCTGAGGGCGAGCTTGAAGACCTTTCTGCTGAGGGAACTGAGCTTGTTCTCTGCAACATGCCAATTACGCATGGCTGCCGAGTATGAAAGGTGGCCTTCCTTGATTCCCCTGTGTCTGTTGGCGATCCTCCGGATAAGGCCGAGAGCACTCTCCGTCTTGGCGATGATCCTTCTGAGGGCGGTGCCATTGGCACCATTAGACTCGATATACATCCACAATATTCGGATCGAGTCCACTCTGGGCACCGGCAACCTGTCACTAGTGAAAAGCCGTATTGCGCTTTCGTACACCGGTTTCCAATCACGATGGCGACCACCTTTCGGTCTTTTCTCATAGATAAGTAGCTCAGACATGGATGGAGAACATCTGAGCCCAGTGGGGTGGAGGAAGCGCTCGGTCGCATCGATGGCGCTCTGCATGGCGTCCTCAACTTCGCCGTCACTCCCTGCGTAGATGGTATGGCTGATTCCTTGAATCTTGGCTAGCTCCTTGCAAAGCCCGATCATTGCGATGTTGAAGAATGTTGGCGAGATGACTGAGCCCTGAGGCGTGCCGAATGAACCGAGCGTGATCTCTTGCGAGAGGTATCCTTCGATCTTGAGCTTGGCAGTTCTTTGGCTAAGGAATAATGAGACAAAGTCGTAGAACCTCTTCCCGAGCCCGAGGCTGGCAATAGACTGGAGAATGTATTCGCATAGAGAAAGAAATTCAACAAGAGGGGACACTCGGCAAAAACTGGCAACAGGAAACACGTCGCCATACGTCACGCTATACTTTTGACACCGAACGTTAGCTGCCGCGAGCATCGAAAAAAAGAAAATGAACTTAAGTCAACAGGCATTGATTTATTTTTTTTAATTCTTTGCCGCGAAAACTAAAACGTTTTGCGTATAAATGAACTTAAGCTTTGCGACTTATTTTCCTTGCCTTACCTAGCCACAGGTCGATGACGCGCCAGTTACATGCGTCATCCGCCAGACACTCCACCGAAGCCAGCGAGGATGGCTGCGCGCGCGTTTGAGCGCTCGCGCGCGGCGACCCGTCTGTCTCATTCTTTTTTTTAACCCATTGCGCCACAAACGCATTTGCAGAGAGCTACACAGACGCGCCTTATATATCTAACACTCCTCCGTGTACCCGCGCTCTTGTTCGGGGCGGTGCCGCCGCCTACGAGCAGAAAGAGAAGTACTGCATTATGACACTAACGCGCACCGACAGTGAACGCTTCGGTGGTCTCACCACTACGACGCCTCGATGCCAGCATTCGAAGGGACGCTGGCATCAAGAAGCACTACCAACGCCACCTAGGTGGCGTTGCTAGGTGGCGTTGGTAGTGGCGTTCACCGTACTCAGCACAGCGGAGCGTGGCCTCCGCAATTAGCTCTGAAAATGTTTCTGAAGTTGATCGCGGAGGCTGCAATTACGACGCGCTGTACGCGCTGATTTGACTCGGTGACGATTCAGTTACGTGCTTTGTCTTGCGCGTTGTATTAGTGTGTCAGTTACGTGCTTCGTCTTTCGCGTTGTGCTAGCGTGTGCAGCGTAGTGCAGCTTCCATATGCTAAATGTAACCTGGTTTATTGGGCTCTCGGCGTATTCTTGCGTTCATTCTGCACTGGGACAAGACACCACTGCACTATTGTACTACGGCAAGGTGAGAAATCTTGTTTCACAGTCTACGACGCAATTAGGCTTACGGCACGGGACCCAGACTTAAGACGCAGTTAGCGAAAAACAGATCGGCCATCCTGGCGCAGTTAATTTGAGTAAATGAATCGTGCTGAGACATGTTTCCGACGCTTCCTAGGGGACTATTGTAACTTATTTCGGTTTTTGAGCCACACTGGCCGCACAGGGCGCCGTGTCGCAGTTAGCGAGAACTCAGCCGTGGTGTGTAGTCTAGTGCATCTTGCTAGGAGAAGTTTGTGCCGCTTTCTCTGACGCCAGACATTACTGAAAAGTAATTTCGTTACATTCTGGGGTACTTTTGAGGCACGCTGGCCGCACAGCGCGCTGTGACGCAGTTAGCGATAAGCAGCTCGGCCGTGGTGATAAAGTTAGTTTGGCGTGTAATGAATCTTAGAGGGACAAGTCTGTGACGTTTTTTGTGGCTCCGCAACAACATATACTTTCTTTCGGTACTCACGCCTGTTGAAAACGCGATGGGCGATTGCCAAGAGTGATAACATGGGGTGTGCTGCTGGCGCCGGCAAAACGCGCGAACGACGAACATATCAGAAACTTGTAATTCGAAAATTACGTCTTCTAAAGGACTGGAAAAAGGCATTGCACCCACGCATTTGTCTTGAGTGCCTGTTGCGTCCGTCTCTGTGTATGTCGCGTACCGTCGCGTAGCCCGAGGCCAAGTTTTGGAAACGCGAAGTCGCTCGTGTATTTGTGCTGCCTAAGTGCAGGAAATAATGCCCGGAAATTGGGGAACGCTTGGAAATCAGATGTTTTCATATATGTTTGGGATGAGTCGTGTATTTTCTACGCCATGTATGTAAAAGCGAATTGCTTTTGTTTGTAATGCCGCCCATTCACCGCTTTCTCACGTTTCGCCTCGCAGTATTCCTATGTCTAAATACCAAAATGACTCATGCTTGTAACATGCTGTTACGTGCTTGCAAATGTAACATGCTTGTAATTTACTTTTTTTTCAGCTGGTACCGTCCGGTGGAGCTTCTTACAGTAACTACTGCCTTACCTGCTGGTGTCACAACGTTGGATGAACGCACAAAAAGCGCGGAACGAGCTTTTATATAGAGCAAAATAAATATTTCCTCATTGCACAAAAGGACTTGCGTCTACTTTGTGAAATTGCACGTGGCACAGATTCGATGGGACTTTACGAGATCGTTCGCAATCATTTTTACTAAATAATAAACCGATTCTGCACGAAGAGCAAAAAAAAGGAAAGGGGGGGGGAGGGCGCAGCCGGCGTGCTAGCTTGCGTTCAAAATACGCGCGCCCGAAACCGGAAGTGATGCAAGTGATCGACACCGACCGCTTGGCACGCTGCAGTCAATTCGGCCGCTGGGCCCTATGGGAGTGTCCCCTCTTGTTGAATTCCTTTCTTTATGGTATTCGTGTGAGATATTGTCGAAAGCCTTCTCCAGGTCTATTCCAAGGATGGCTCTGGTATCTCCCGCGCTCCGGTCGATGATCGGATGCCTTATACGCTTCATGGCATCCTGTGTCGAGAGGCCGGCTCTGAAACCAATCATATTGTGTGTGTATACGTCATTGTTCTCGAGGTGCACCGTGAGCTGGCTGAGCAGAGCATGCTCTGCGACTTTACCTACACAGGACGTCAAGGTAATTGGTCTTAGATTGTCGATTCCTGGTGCTTTACCGGGTTTGGGAATGAGTACCGTGCAGGGCGTCTTCCACTGTCTGGGGGCATGCTCACTGCGCCGTACTTCATTAATCCTTTCGGTGCGGAAGTCGATCGACTCATCATCGAGATTCTTGAGCATCTTGTTAGTGACGCCATCTGGGCCAGGGGCGGATTTGCTGTTCAGGGAAAGAGGACCTGCCGGATCTGAACCGCAATAAAGTCCTGGTCCAACTCCGGTGCCTCACACCCCACGTAGTCAGGGAACTGGGTGGGGGCAGAGCTATCCGTGACGGGCAGGTACTTGTGGATGAGCCTGTCGACAATCAACTCGTCCGGGGTATAGTCAGAAACGAGGTGGATATCTCACGCGAGGGATCGTCTCTGGCTGCACCTGGTGCTTCCTTCATCGAGAAGGTGTTTGAGCAGACCCCAGCTCTTGCCGGATTTTAGCTGGCCCTCGACGGATTCGCTGAGCTCCTCCGATTGTTATTTACACATGTTCTTGCAGTGCTCTTCGATATCCCTGTTAACCTCGGAAACCTACTTGGGGAGCCTCCTGTTATACTTTTGCCCCTTCCATCTCGTAAGGAGGGCTTGCTTGGCTTCCAGCAGGTGGGCCAAACTGTTATCCATTTTGTCAAAGTCGAGGTCAGTTAAAACCTCCTTGGTCCCCGCCGCGACATCATCCCTGATCCTTTTGCTCCAACTTTCAAAATCTGTCTCCGCCGTCGGTGCGCGCTCCGCTCTGATCTTGCGGAAAACGTCACAGTCGATCACAGTGAATTTCCTCGTCCTACAGCAGGCAACCATGAAGGAGACCTCGATGACGTCGTGGTCACTTCCGCGGTCAAGAGCCGTGTTTATCCACTTGACCTCCCCGATGTTCTTGACAAAAGAGAGGTCTGGGGTAGTGTCCCGGCATGAGGAGTTGCTTCTCCTAGTGGGGAAATCCTTGTCGGTGATAAGTGTCAAGTCCGCTTCCATCGCAGTCTGCAACAGCTCGCGTCCCTAGGGCGTGTCGTAGGTGTACCCCCATACCCTGTGTGGGGCATTGAAATCCCCGACGACGACAAGGGGGTGCCTACCGGCCAGTCTGACGGCCATATTGAGGAGATACTCCGCTTTCGCTCTGCGGTAGCTGGGCCTGCAGTATACGGATAAATAGGCTGTTTCTTCTGAGGCTTCTTCTGGGTGGGTCCATGAGGATTTCGGTCATGACATACTCGATGCCATCACTAACTGCGCCGAGGTCGCGCGAGAGGCAATTGTACCTTTTGTTGACGAGGGTAGCAACTCCCCTACCTCGTGAATGTGATGATAATACCAGATAACCCTCGAGTTTGATGGAGATAATAGATACAACTTCCTCAATAGCGATGATTTGGGGTTTAGCTGCGATGGTTCGTAAATATTGCTGCAGAAGTTGCTTCTTGTTGGGAAACCCTCCGCAGTTCCATTGCCAAATGCTAAAGTTCTCGTCCGCTCTATCCATGTCTAGGCTGAGGGGAGGATTGAGCGGATAACGCGGCCCTAGCTGAGAATGATTAATATATCTGCAAATGGCACATCATAAATTCTTAACGCGTTCAATAAACTAAGTGGAGGGTGGACTAGTCAAAGCCGAGTGCTCAGTGCGAGGTAGCGGTATTTGTCGCCTGCAGAAAGGGGGCGCAGTGGAATTCGTGGCTTTGCGTGTTTCTAGTGAGCGCATTTAGCTTTCGCAAAGCAGCTTATGCCAGCATAGCTATCAGCTCCGTGAACTCTCTTCCTTCGTATCACCATTCGATTCAATGTTCTCATTCCTCACACTGCAGACCGACGTTCAGGTGACAGCCGCGCGCTTGACAGTTACAGCAGATTCAGCAGGATTTCCTCTTTTCTGTTAAACAGTTTTTGTTTCTATTTCTTTCCCTGCTGTGATTACCACCATTTCACTGTCTCATCTTAGCATTTTATTTATTGGGTATACCTACACCAATCACGTGTATGGCATTATCATAGGGGTGGTTAAAATACAGGGGGTGACAATGGAAAAATGTTCAACAATATCACATGAATGCATCAGTAAATGCAGCATTGGTTAAGCCCTGAAATTCGCAATAGCCAATAACGGAAGACAAACTAACAAAGAGCACAGTAACATCTACAGAAAGAAAAAAAAAGAAACAGTGCACATAGTAGCCTATGTTCAGAAAGGAACAACAGAACAATCAAAGCATATGGCTTTCAGTGGCATTTTCAATACTAAACGTTGCCATCACTTCATTAGGGAGCTTATTTCAATCGTTCATCGTGTAAGGAAAAAATGAATATTTAAACACATTGGTACGGCACTGACAAGCTCTAATTTTGATAGCGTGGTCTCTCTTAGATGAAACGTAAAGCGGCTCCTTAATGAACAGTGTTTTGTCAATACCAGTTTTACTTTTGTATATATTGTAGAGGAGTTTCAATGTTAGGATTTTCCTGTGTGAATAAAGAGCTTTCCAACCCAACCCTTCTCGTATTCCGGATCCTCTGACAGTAAAATATATAATTTCCTGCTAGGATGCGTGCTGCTTGCTTCTGGACTCGTTCTATTTTGTCTGTGACGTTTATAGTGTACGGACCCCAGCTTACGCATGCATATTCTTGAATAGACCTAACGGTAGTTAAATACAAGGCTGCCTTCAGTTATGAGGGAGAATGCTTATTATTTCGTCGGAAAAGTGAATAAGACGCTAAGCGTTTGCTCTAATTTAGTTAACATGATTACACCAGTCAAGCGTTTTAGAAAACGTAACTACGATGTGTTTAACATGCTCAGCGGCACTGCAGTGGCCCTGCAAGGCAGACATATCGGCATGGCGTTTCACTGGACGATACAGGACACAGTCGGCGTCATGCAGTATAATGGTTGATATAAGGCCTACTACTAAATCGTTATTATAAATAAGAAATAAAAGTGACCCATGTACAGAAGAGCCTTGAGGCACTCCCGAGAGCACGGGCATTGGAGCTGATGTCACCCCATTATAAACAACTTGCTGTTTGCGCAGGTGTAAATAATCCTTTATCCAGCCGAGAATATGTTCAAGGATGCCTAGGAATGATAATTTTAAGCAAAGCAGATTGTGCGGGACGAAATAAAACGCTTTCCGCAGAACTAGGAAGAGTGCATCTATTTGTTCACCACGGTGAAAGCTGAGTACAATGCCATGCGTTAATTCGGTTAGTTGTGTTACGCATGAAAAACCAGAGCGGATCCCAGGGTGAGCTGAGGTGAGAAAGTTATTTGCTTGGAAATGTTTCATCAGATTAGAGTACAGGACATGTTCGAGCGTCATAGAACAAATGCAAGTTTAAGATACCGGCCTGTAATTGCCTACGTGTGTATGATCACCCTCTTTAGAAATAGGAGTCACGTTGGCTGTCTTCCAATATTCGGGCCGCTTTTGAATATCTGGGGTGTTGTTGAATATTATTACTAAGAAAGTGGCTGTCTTGAGCAGTGTTTCAAAATATGATCATACATTCCATCAGGTCCATCAACTGAAAGGCAGGTTCATATTAAAGGGATACGGACACAAAATCTGAAAATTTTACGAAAATGCTGAAAATGAATTCTCAGTGTGCAATTACACCGAAAAAAAGTAGTCGCTTAGCTCATTTTTGAGCTGATGGCTTTATTTTTGGCATTTTTGTGGGCGCGCGCCTCGCCGCCTGACCTGCGGGAGTTGGAAGGCGTGACGTCACGACACTCTCGTCGGATAGCCAGCCGGCCGGCCGCGGTCATTCGAAGCGCGCCGACGCCGCCATCGCGAGCATAGATTCGAGTTCTGGTGCCTCTACCAGCGATGAGTACACGACTGAAGCCGAGGACCATTCCAACTTGGCAAGAAATATTACCGCTTACGGTTACGAGCCTTCCGCGTCAAGCGACGAAGAAGAGCAGGTGGCTGTGGAAGTGCCGGTCAGGTTTTCGCAAACCGTAGCGCGAAGATTTCGCGCTGCACCTGATACTTGTGCAAGAATTATTTGTCATTTCCTCTGTAAACTTGCTTTTTCAAGAGCGCACGCAGGCGAGGCAGCTGCGGGGTACTTCAGCACTGCATGGATGACTGAATAGTAGTTTATGCCGTCGGCGTGAGAAACTGCTGTTAGGTATCAGTACCTTCGAGACTCTACATTCTTTACATTCGAGACGACATCATCTGTCGGCCAGCCGCCCGAGAGATGGCAGCACCTGTCTCGCGTTCTACCCAGTTTTTTCCGGCTTTTAGCCTGTGGAGAAGCAGAGCTGTGTGTGTGTCTGCCCCGCTGCCATGTAGGACTGATCTTGTGAGTCGCGCTCGCTAGCCTTTCAGTGTTTTACTTTGCTTTGCCCACCTTTTTAAAGACATTACTGCCTTCGTGCCAAGCCTCGGGCATCTCGCCCCAGCTTCGCCATCACACTGCTCAAGAAGGCTGCAAGTGAACGAAAACAGTACCGACATCTTTTCGCCTCCTCTTTTTAAACACGCCACTGGTCATTTCTGCCTTGCGTTTTCGTGAGAAGATCGATGGCACAGCGTCAGGCTTTAGGCGTTGCCTTTTAAACGGCATCCTGAGGCTTCTCAGCACAGCCGGGCTGGTCACAAAATCATCGTCGACGAAGTGGTCCGTGCAAATGAAGTCATTTTTTAGAGGTCTCCAGGCTGGGCGTGATGGCTGACAGGCAGGTATTCAAAGTTTACGCCCCTTCTCGTCTGTGGGAAACGTGTGCGACGATGTGTCACGACCGACGATGCTGTTATAACAGCAATGTCTGGGCATTTCCTTCCACTGCAACGAACGCGTCAATGCCGAGCGACAACCGCGGGAAGGCGCATGTAAGACGCACCACCTGCGTGGAGCACCGATGGGGAGAATGTTTGAGATGAACCACGTGGGAAGATCGCCGAAAGGGGTTAAAAAATGCTGCAAGGGACCGGCACCTCCGGAAACACTGCGACGGCTGTGGCCGACTTTGGGTGTTATGACGTAAAATTTCAGCTTCTGCCGGCGGCCGCTTGGAGGTAAGGTGCAACAGAAAATCGCAAAAAAAACATGTTTCTCGTTCTTTTCTTTCACAGCAGCTTGTTGTATTCGACATTTTCAACAGTTCAACTTTTCTTCCGACGCCAAAACCACCCGCCAACTTTTGTGTCCGTATCCCTTTGAGCAACAAAACCTCCACTCCTTCCTCGCTCATGGCAATGTTTTCCATTTTCGGTAATCGCGTTGGTGTGTCAAAAATTGCAATGGTACAAGGCTTTGTGAAAACTCAAAGAAAATACTTGTTAAAAAATTCTGCGTTTCTTTTGTCTTCCCTAACTACGTTACCATCATTTGCGATGGCCGGGATACCAGTGTCATCGTTCTTGTTGCTCCTGATATACCGACAGACCTCTTTGGGACTCATGTTGAGTATATCTCCTAAGGCTGATATATATGCATTCTTCGCAACCTTCAATTCGCATTTAAATTTTGTGCTGATATCCCTTAGCGTTGTGTAGAAGCTAGAGTTTTTTGTCTTGCAGTATGCTTTGTAACTTTGGGATTTTTTCAGAATTGATGAAGGTAAAGCCTGATTATTCAAAGGTTTATCTTTGCGGCACTGAGCTGAAACCACGGAACAAGGGAACCAAATCTAAGGTCAATGAAATCAGTTCATCCCTGAATACGACCCAGAGACTGTCGATGCTACAAGCTGAACTATAATGCGCAAACATAGGCAGGAAATCATTTACCTCATTAGAGATAGCCTCATAATTGCCCCTTTTATAAAGAAATACCTTTCTCGTCCGCATTTTGGTCAATTATAATTTTCTCCAATGAATAGTGCCTGCACCCACTTCATGATCACTAATCATCATCATCATCATCATCATCATCATCATTTTTATTTTCACCACGGTATATGCAAGGTGAAAAAGAGACAGCTGGAAAACATCCGAAATTTCTTTGGCTTGAAATACCTCCGGTCTCCCAGACAGGCATGGTAGTGGCTGGTGTATCAATACAATCACTCATAAATTGTTCATATAAGAGTCATAAAAACAGAAGTACATGGAGATACTTTCATGTTATTACATAGAAAGTCGTTATAATAATGTTCTCTGATATAACTCCCACTAAAGAATTACGATCTTACCTTGCATATCTATATTTGACACAAATTCAATTGCATAAAACATAAGAATGCAAATGCAATTTGTACACACACACACACACACACACACACACATATATATATATATATATATATTGTGAGAATTATATTTACGCTTGATCTTCTCATCTGTACATACTCATCATCACGACGGGAGATCATCGTTGTGGGGCTTTGGCTCGGGACAATAAAAACGACACTTGCGACCTAGTAGTTTCAAAAACCCTATCTAAAAGTTAAGGTGCCCAATTCTTCGCCAATCCCCCGGAGTGGGTACGAGCCATGTGCTGAGGATATCATGATAATCATCATCACCGTTGTCTCACAAGTTGAGGAGAGTGCTGTCCGATCCTGCAGTCCTCTCACTCTACCAGTCGTTGCCTAACTTCACCTAGAACACCTTCCTGTGGCTCCGTTCGGGTAGACGCCTATACCAACAGCAGTTGGCGATGTCGCATGATCAGCAGCCCAACCTAGCAGCACCCATCGCACCCCCGGCTGCTATCCCTGCTTGGACGGACACCACCCCTCAAAAAGACCCCCCGATGTTCGCTGGACTTCGCGGAGACGACGTTGAGGAATGGCTGGAACAGTACGACCGCGTGAGTGCCGTAAATCGTTGGAATGATTCTTCCAAACTTAACCACGTCTCATTATATTTCACGGGTCTCGCAAAGACTTTGTTCTTTAACTATGCGATAGATTTCCCCACATGGACCTCGTTTACACGTCAACTACGGCAGATATTCACGAACCCTTCTGTCCGCTCAGATGTCGCAAGGAAGCAGCTTACAGAGCGTGTTCAGCCAGGTGCGGATCCAGGTTTTTTCCGAGGAGGGGGTCAGCTTCTGTCAATGATGATGATGATGATGATGATAGTAGCCTTTCTCATTTACCGAAATTCACCGTTTCTGCTCACGATAAATCCGCGCTTTGCACGGCTTGAGCAACACCTGTAGCCCGTCGTGGTGGCTCAGTCAGCTCAGGCGTTGCGCAGCTGAGCACGAGATCGCGCGATCGAATCCCGGCCGCGGCGGCCGCATTTCGATGGAGGCGAAATGCAAAAACGCCCGTGTGCTTGCGTTGTAGTGCACGTTAAAGAACCCCAGGTGGTCAAAATTAATCCGGAGTCTTCCACTACGGCGTGCCTCATAATCAGAACTTGTTTTGGCACGTAAAACCCCAGAAAGAGGAAGAAACCCTATAGCGAAGCCAGGTATCGGTTTCTCCGAGCTTATAGGAAAAGGACGTTACCCAATACAGCCATGTGCTTGGCGGCTGTGCCTGATAATACAGGGTGTTCGAAACTAAGCTTTATGGTTTTCTTAAAATTAGACACTGGGAGGCACGCGAAGACCACCTGTGCAAATAAATTATGTGGCCAGGGGGGCACAAAGTGAGATGATAATTATCGCTGTGAGCAGCCCAATTAACTAAAATTGAACAATTATTTTTTGTCGACTGCAGTAAGTGGGTATGTTTGTATTGAAAACTTAGAGGCAGTCGTGTTTCTACACAGTATCAGTCGGAAGTATTATTCTAGCCTGTTCGTGCTCCGAGATACACGACTTCAAATTTCAATTGTCGTACTGCTCAGTTATCGAGTAGACGTGAGAGCAGTTTATGCTTTGCGTTGCTGTGGAAGGGAGGCATTTTAAACATGTTTAGGGCATTGGCATCTTGATGGGTGAAGTGGTGTCATGAGATTTGTGCATTACAACACCAAACTTAAAGCGGCAGTATGAAATATTCGTAAGCATAGCTAAAAAGGTTCCTGCTGTTGATGGTGCAGTTGTTGCTTTTTATTTCAATAAAACTTACAATACTTGGAAATCAGCAGTCACTTTATTTGCGTAGCCCAGGCAAGGACCATGCCCGGTAGTTTAGTCACCATTACGCACGCGCACTGCCCTCCGGCTTCTCCGCTCGCGCCATTATTTGGGCATGGCAGCTACCGCCATCTTTACAGGCGGCGCGGTCGCGTGTTGCGACAGCGGTTACGGGTTCCTCAATTTTTTTTTATTTCGCCAGCCGTGAGGGGAAGGGGGACAGTTATTATCTTTGCCAATGCCTTCGCCGCGTTGTGAGACTAAACGCCGCACCCAACAGCCGCGTCACATCAGGGAGGAGCTTTGCGCCGATCCTCACTCTCTTGCATGCGTAATCATGCGAACGACAATTAAAATTTGGAGTTGGATTGCTTGGAGCATAGACACGCTAGAATAATACTTCCGACTGATACTGTGTAGAAACATGACTGCCTCTAAGGTTTCAATACAAACATACACACTTACTGCAGTTAATAAAAAGTTAATTATTCAATTTTAGTTAATTTGGCTGCTGACAGCGATAATTAACTCACTTTGTGTCCCCCTGGCCACACAACTTATTTGCGCAGGTGGTCTTCACGTACCTCCCAGTGCCTAATTTTAAGAAAACCATAAAGCTTAATTTTGAACACCCGGTATATCTAGTCTGTATTGTTTCTTAAAATAAAATTTGGCATGGTCTGTCGCAAGTTCGTTATAAATGCGTAAGCACGGGTCCGTCTTTGGAGTTCTGTTGGGACACCTTGATTTCCTTAAGAAGATTCTTTGTCTTTGGCTGAGACACCTTCGTTTGCTTAACTCCCGTATTCTAGAACAGCCCTCGACTCGAAGCTCTTACTCCTCTCCACCTTGTCGAGCACAGCGCCGTCTCTCGAGTGATAAAGACGCGACAATTCTCAAGAATTCCCGTGAATGATCATTAAGCTTAGTGACCACTTCTGTGGAGGGATGGCGGTGCTATACCTCCAAATTGAACAGTTATTTTTGTCGACTGCAGTAAGTGGGTTTGTATTGAAAACTTAGAGGCAGTCGTGTTTCTACACAGTGTCAGTCCGAAGTATTATTCTAGCGTGTTCGTGCTCCTCTTGAGTCGAGGTGTTGTGTTGACTAGACGAACGTTCTTGAATACGGGCGAAACAACCACTAAGCTGGTTGTTTACGATATGCGAATCACCGCGTATGAAGACTCACGACGCCACCTACAAGAAGAACTATGTGGCGTAATAGCCGAGAGCTCGAGCCAGCGTCTTCATGTTTTATTTCCCACGCGACGCCATCCTTTTACACAAGGCGCGCATCTGCTCCCGTTTCTCTAACCACGCGACGTCATCCTAGGCCGGCGCGCTGGCGTTGGCCGCTGACGTCACGCTCCCCGACTTGGCAGCCGCTGCTCGAGGCTTCGCCTCGCTCCGCGAGAACGGCCACTCAGATAAACGGACCCGGCGGCTTTGAGCCTCCTATGCTTAATGTACGACAATAAAACTGCGAAGTTACAATGAAAAACTTGTTCCGTACGAACGGTACTGTGCTCGTACTGGATATTGTCAACGTGTAACTGTGATCACAATGAGTGCTACAGTTAAAAAAAAAGATGCCTATGCGTAGTTCTTAGTTTAGCTGTTAGTTGTTATTATTTACATATGAACACTTCAGCGAGAGATCTTTCATTAAGCAGGTTGGTCGCGGAACCGATGACAGCAAATGAGGCAACCGATGACACCCCAATGCGGAACTAAGTTGATCAGGCGCGAAGGCACTCGCGCGGACATCAGCGTGCTTAACAAAAGGGACGTGCCCTCGGTCATTCAACGCCACCGACGGGACGAGTAAGGCACGGCCGGCGCCAGGAGGTCCAAGGTGTTCATGCGAAAAATTAACTACGGCAACTTCGCGACACCACACCCCTACGGACTACCACTAAGCTTGTGAGCGAGCTAGCTTTACTTCTACATGGCTGATACCACTGGTACACACGAAAAATAATCTTGAAGAATGCTGGTGGCCATATTTTTTGTGACAGGGCCATCTCCCTGTCAGCGAGGGGGCAATGAACAAATCTGAGGGGGGGGGGGGGTCCGGACATCCGGACATCCCCCCTGGATCCGCGCCTGTGTTCAGCACACCGGCGAGTCATACACTTCATACATAGAAGACGTCCTCGCTGTCTGCCGCCGCGTCAATAATTCAATGGTGGAGAATGACCGTGTGCACCACCTGCTCACAGGCATCGGGCATGCTCTCGTGGTTCTGCTATCGTCGTTCGGAACCCCACCATCGTTGCCGATATCATAAGTATGTGTGAGCGCCGCGATGAGCTTCAGACCATCCGCTTGCAACCTAACATGCCTGTTTTCCGGACCACCAACGACAGCGAGTTACGTGAACTGATCCGCTCTATTATTCGTGAGGAACTTCACGCCCAAGCGTCGCAATGCCCTATACAGGTCCGTACCAAACCTCCTGGTAATAGTCTACGCAATTTTGCGCGGGAAGAACTGGCTGCCATGACGTGCGCGCAAGTCCCGAGCCCGCATCCCATGCCAACACCAACGTATGCTCCGATTGCCGCCATTGCGCCACCCGCCCATATATATATATATATATATATATATATATATGTATATATATACGTATATATGCATAACAAATTTCACAGAAATGTAGAATAAACACAAGGTACAATCAGGAAACGTTTTTTATTCGCAATTATTTTACAAACTTGCAAATATATATGTGCAGCACTGTGAAATAAAATAGAAAAGAAAATCTGCATATAGGCTGCTGCTTTTGTGACAGACACCCCGGCAACGTAGCCCAGGGCATCATCACATCCTCGTAGTTTAGCAGCGTGAAGACGCCCTTTGCAGCATAGAGTCCACAACGCACACCCTGCCGCGCGGCCAGGGCACAATCGTTGCAGCATATACCTGGATTCTAAAGATCATAGTTACGAGTGGGAACGTATAAACACAACGAGAGTACATCATAAGTTCTGCGGGAGTGTTAGAGCATTTACCAATACACATATATAAGAACAAATCCAATATATTAGTTTTGTTTAGAGTCTGTGATGAGCAGGCTCTTCTTTTTTTTTTTTGTTAATGTTTCTGGCGGTTCTCTGAGGCGGAGCCTCCCAGAACCTAATCGAGGACAAAGCCGTTTGTTGTGAAAAATACACACAAACTTTTAATGAAACTGGAAACGAAAATTAACCCATAAAAACAAACACACAAAGATAACATGAAAACATGTAGCTAGAACGCTCATGATATGAGGCAAGTTCGGGCAGGCTGCGGGTGTGCGTATGCACTACAGTCTTGACGCGGCGAAGCGGAGACGAGACGACGAGAGAAGTGGTGTTGGTCTCACCAAAAGACGTTGTGTCGGAGCGTCGTACAGGCTACCAGAGCGTGGCAGCTCTGGCTCGGTGGGAGAAGACAGGCGGCTCGGCAGCACGATCCGACGGTGTTGGCGTTCTGGTCGGGCAGCTGATCGTGGCACTCGGGCTCGTAGCCCGACAGCTCAGGTTCTGCCCACGGACGCAGACGCTCACCGGCCTCGGGCAGCAGTAGTAGATTATCGGGCAGGGTGGCGATTCCCGGGAAGGCAGGCGGCTTGGCAGCAGGGGTTGACGGCGGCGGCGTTCTGGCCGGGCAGCTGGTCGTGGAGCTCGGGCCCGTAGCCCGACAGCTCTCGTCCTGCCCACGGGCGCAGACGCTTGCCGGCCTCAGGCAGCAGTTCTCGAACGGATGGAGTGGCGGCGCCCAGGAACGGGTTGGCAGGAGGCCCCGGCCGGGTGAAGTCCTGGTGGCTCGGGTCCGGAACCCGACGGCCGTCTTCAACTCCCCATCCGGTGGCCGACCTTGTCCTGGTGCCGCTTCTGGAACTCCTCCCCCACTGTGTTCCTCAGTGGAATCACCTTGCGATGTCTCTAACTCCGCAAGTAAGCCATCAGGCCAAGCGTGCTTACACACATCAGGAGCTGACGCGATTGGTGACTTGCTGCGTAAGTCACGAATCTCGTTCTTGGAGTCTTTTATGTTCTTTCTAGCAAATATTTCGGTACTTGTGCTCATTGCACTTTGACCTATTGGGTGTTCAGGGACGCAGATAGGCAAGCTCACCTTCTCTCGAGGTGAGTTATCTGGATGGTTCTCGCACCTGACGAGGCCACTTGTCACCATTGCAAGGGGCACACCGGAAGAGTGGGGGAGCGTTTTGTCGCTCGCCTCGCACTCTTCGAGGTCATCGGCAATGCGAACCTTTGCCCGGTCCGTCGGGCTTTCTAGAGGTCTATATGCCTCTTCATTTGATGCGCTTTTTGTTGCACTGGTTTGCATGCGTGCCTCCTTGCTGGTTTTGTCCTCTTCGAGGTCACAGTCCATGCGCACCGTTGCCCAGCCTGTCGGGCTTTCTGACGGCATTTTCGCCTCTTTATCCAAGGTGCTTTTTCTAGCACAGGTGCGCATGCGTGCCTTGATTTCATGAGAAGCTGCCTGATGTCTGCTCCCTGAGCTATCCACAGCGCCCCTGAGGTTCATGCCAGGACCTAGGCTGGTCCGTGTTTTGCTCATTTCTCTGCTGCCCTCTTGTTCAGTGCCTTTTTCTAACAAACACCCGTGACGGTGTTCGGGGCAATCAATAGTCAAATATGTTGAGCTGCTTAGTCTGGAGCCCGCGTCAAACGATTGCTCAATAGAGCTTGCATATAACTCCAGCTCGCAAATCTCTCTCAGTGAGCGTGCCCTTTCAGCCTCCGCGACCCTCAGACGCAACTGCAAAACACGTGCCTCGCGCTCAATCTCTTCTCTTTTAGCTTCTCGCTCCGCAGCGCGTTCTTCTCGCGCTCGCGCCTGCCGCTCGGCGAACCACGCTTTTAGCTCTGCTCCCTCAAGCCCCATGCGTTCCGCTAAAGCTAACAGCTCTCGCGTGGTAGCCATGGTTTTAAACTGTTAGAATTAGCAAGAGAATCCAAACAAACGGCTTCGTCCTGTCTCGCGGACGCCAATTTGTGATGAGCAGGTTCTTTTGTCTAATATTTCTGGTGGTTCTCTGAGGCGGAGCCTCCCAGAACCTAATCGAGGACAAAGCCGTTTGTTGGGAAACACACAAACCTTTAATAAAAATAAAAGGAAAAGAAAACCATAAACCAAACACACAACGATAACATGAAAACACGTAGCTGGAACGCTAATGTTATGAGGCAAGTTCGGGCAGGCTGCGGGTGTGAGTAGTACTGGTGCAGTGAAGTCTATGATATCTCTCCAATTACTAAAGACCAGGTCTAACACATTTCCGTTCGCACATCCAAAACGAGTAGGAAAATCAATAAACTGGAAGAGCCCATAGGTGATTATTAGCTCGCAAAATGCAGAATGAAGCAATGACCTATTATTCTACACAGAATATAGATCATGCCATTCAACAGCTGGCATGTCGAAATCACCACCAAGAATTACCGTTTCAGACGACTGGGCTGAGACTGACCCTGAAAGGCTGATGAATGGTTCAACAGTGTTCAAATTGGGTGGTCTGTAGAAAGAACCGACAATAGGACGTTTCCACCTGAAAAACATTGCCTGCACCACACACATTCTGACGTATCGTCAGCTGGAAGTAATGGTGCGCTTTCATTTGTGTACCGAACTGGAATACCCCCCCCCCTCCTCGCGCATTTCGGTCCTTTCTATATACAACATAGTATGATGGAAAAAAATTCAGTATCTACACTGTCAGGGTCGAGCCAGAATTCGGTGGCGGTAACAATGTCAGGCTCTGATATCGATAGAAGGGCTGCAAAATGAGCAGTTTTATTCTTGAGGCTTCGGCAATTAATGACAATAAAATAAAGTTTTTCGGGACTATTTCTCGTAAATCGGAAAGAATGCAGTGTTGTTTTCCATTGGGTACACTCTCAAACATAACCACTAGAGCCGTCAAACATATACGTTTTTCCACGCATCACGTGCTTTTTATACTATAGTGTGTACTTCCTTTTTCGTTCCAGTGCATATGTGCACAGAGAATTTCTTGCCTGACGAACATGTTTAGAATAATCTTTGATTTTGAAAAATTAGTTCTATAAAGGAGATTTATTCAGCTTGGTAGCGGCAGCCGGTCGTAGGATGCACCGAGCACAGTCCCCTAGGTCGAGCTAAAGCCCCTATATTTATAAAAGTAGCGCCATTCTTAGATCTTGCCGCCACCGCGCTCACCCCGGCACTTCCTACTCGCCCTCTCTTAGCCGCCTCCTGTCGCCCCAGCCTCCTCCGCTTCCCCATTGGCCAATCCGTGTCACGTGGAAGTTCGCGCCGCGCTTTTGTATATTTTTTTTTTCCAGCGCGCTCCGACTGCCATTCTCGGGCCTGTGCGACGAAAGTGCTGTACGCACAAACGGATCAAACGTGTTAGGGACAAGAACTTCGTTGTGATGGCATGCTGCTGCGCCTTAAGTTGCCGCAACCGACAAGGCGAGGGCAAAAGGCTCTTTTTGTTTACCATCCGGCGTGCGCAAACGCTTGCTGCACACTTGATATTTGCGCCGTCTCGCATCGTCGCGTTGCTACTTCCAAAACGGCATTATTAAGACCAGTTACTGACTGACGAAGCAAAATCGCGCCTCAAAAACGTCTCCGCAGGGCGCGATCGAAGTTTTCCTCGGATTTCCTCTGGTAGCGCGTTAGCTGTCGTCTGCCACGGCAGGCCCGACGCAGGCGGCGCCACTGTCGATATCGCGTCTCGATCGCGCTGGTCGCGCCGAGCGCGATAGTGGAACGGAGGAGGAGGGAAGTGGATGGCGCTACTTTTATAAATATAGGGGTTTTAGGTCGAGCCGCTGCTGCGCGCTTGCCGATACTGCTTACTCTGCGCCGACGTTCGTTATCTTCCTTACAATGGCACCGCGGAAGTAAAGGAGCCATCCTGGCGACTTATACCCCTGTCAGACGGCACATGTAATGCCATTTGTAGTAAATGACATTCATACCGAATGTCATTGCCGTCTTGGGTTCCCGTTCTACACGGGTAAACAAAATGGCATTCGCAATTGATGGCAATGTTTATCGGCAGGCTGCTATGATAACGAAACCCTACAATTCGTGCTTGTTGTTTACATCTTTTCACTATATTGTTAACAATACAATGGTAAACATTGGATGTTCATCTGAAAATATATTACATTTCGTTTTAACTTATCTATTTTGTAATTTTTTGCCAAGCCCCTGTCGTCGAGAGTACACAAGTCGCGCGTGAATGAGTTCGGGAAACTCATTCAACGGGCGAATGCCATTAGCAGTGAATGTCATTCACTTTGCCCGTGTAGAAGCAACAAAAATGGCATTAACACGTAATCTCATTCGCTGCGAATGTCATTACACGTGCCGTGTGACAGGGGTATTAGTTTTCTGGAAGGGCGGTAGAATGACATGGTTTGAGACGCTGAACATGAACGACTTCGCGGTTACGACGTCGCATGTCAGACGGCGGCGTGAGCGGCTCAACCAGGTAATTAACGGGTGAAGTTCTCTCGAGAACGCGGTATGGGCCGTCGTACGTCGGAAGAAGTTTTGAAGCGAGCCCAGGCGTGCGGTGTGGCACTAAACCAGACAAGGGCGCCCGGGAGAAAAGTGGGACTCGAGTTCTGGGCCTCACGAACGGCTGTTTGACGGTTCTGGTCGTCCGAGGTGAAACGGCGGGCCAGCTTGCGACATTCTTCGGCGTGTCTGGCGACTTCCGAGATCGGCAGGCATTCGGATGGGTCCGGCCTGTAGGGCAGAACGGTGTCGATTGTGTGCGAAGGATGACGACCGTAAAGAAGGTAAAAGGGTGAGAATCCGGTAGTAGCCTGAGTCGTGGTGTTGTAGGCGTAGGTGACAAACGGAAGAACTAAGTCCCAATTAGAGTTATCAGGTGAGACGTACATGGCGAGCTACATTACATTAGTCTTGCAATATTTTTTTCACCTATAATGCCCGTTCTCAAGACATTTCTGGCTGCTCAGTGAAATATCTAAATATTAGGGTCAGTATATGTAGCCATTATGACCCCAATTTTTTAATACAGTTTCTCGCATTTAGGTACTCTTATTAGAATATTTATTAAAAATCACTTCGAAGAAATTTGAAGAACATCAAGGCATGAACAAAACACACGCAGGATACATATAGATGTGTGAGAGAAAATTAAGCAGCTCTCATTGTTTTATTATGAAATTCTTTATGCCTGATTGACCAACAAAGACTATGTCTCGTACTCATTCCGTAGTCTCAGGTCTTGGGATTAGCACATTTGCATATTTTTACGTTGAAACTTTCGACGCGCCCTATGGTTTTTCACTTTACTGCTGCAGAACATAAAAAGTGGAGTAGCGGCATTGATCTATCCATCCCTCCCTTATTCACGTGACGCTGAAAAAGCGATCATCGTTGAGCTTTCTCCTCACCCTCAGCTCCACCGTATAATGTGCCAAAGAAACAAATTGTGGCGGTAACTATGGAAAAAGGTTGTTAAGATCAGCGGCAGCCTTCTTACATAACTGTCCGTCTATGCACATGCCACCTATGAATCACGATACCTTATGGGCGAATCAGTAGACACATGAAGTGCGAATTCACTGCCATTGACAATGCCGAATGATACCACGACACATTATATCGTGTTGTATTAATTGTACGCAAACTAAAACTCCGTAGCAACCCCTCCTGCTCCTAGTAACCTTGCTGCATGTTCGTTGCGATGGCTATCCGTGAAGCGTGCTAGACACGGATGCTTCTATTAGCGAAGGGGCGCTATCTTTTTAGTATATTTAAGGATACATATCCGTTGCGTCACCTTGGCACATTCATTCTGGATGGTTGTTCAACAACGGGCGCATACAAATTTGGCGCACGCCGTGCCCAAGTTGACTGTTCGGGAACGCACCCATTGACACGTTACCCCGTGGCCCACGTTGTCTGCTTGGCAAGAGAGCAGCCAGCACATATGCAGTCACCAAACCTATACTCCATGTCACCACTACCATTCAGCGCTACCAAAGCTACGGGGTGTAATCGAGCCGCATGTCATCGAGCCGCAGCGAAACATAGTTGCATATGTAACGGCCTTGTACTTGGCAGGGTTGAGTCATCCGCGCTTTTTTTGGCACGTGTCACCTCACGAAAATAGACAATACGTTTATTCCACTTCACGTGTTCGTCGTACGCTTTTATTCGTTGTATCTGTAAAAGCCAGCAACTGTGGTTACAAATCCACATGGCAGCACCCAAGCAAAACGGACCGCCCGCTTCGACCCGAACTTGCGCTTGCTAGTGCACTGCGTCAACAGCAATAAGTAAATGGTGAAATAAGCCACCGGTTTGTTTCATACCTCGCTGAGGACAAAGCATCAGGTACTTTATGTCGGTACTTGCGAGATCGGGTATTTGTTTTGCCACGCTTGCTGAGCCTAATGCGCCTAGAATTTGGTAATGGTTTTTGGAAATAGCGCAATATAGTTTCGAAACCATTGCGGTTGAAGCGTCAGTACACAAATCTGAAGCAAATACAAGCGTCAGTTTGCAACTTACGGGCCACACAGCACACGACGATGACTTCATAGGTTCGAGGCGGAAGGCAATCGCTTCGGGCGGTACCGCCATGTATTCGACTCCGGCGTTGTCATCTACTCGAATGTGCTTTCTTCGTCCGTCATCTGGATGCTCTTCGCGCCCATACGGACGGCAGAATCGGTGTCCGCTGTGTTGTCCGTCGTGTGTGTACACCACAAATTGCGTCTAGTGAGTCACCTGGGCGTTACGTCTCAAAGATATCTCATTTTTCGAAGTAGGTGAAATTGGTGGGTCTAAATGTGCTTGGTGCGGTTCGCAGAGAAGCCGGTAAATGTGCCAGTGTTAACACAGTTATAAAGACAACCGCACTCCTGACAAATGTCAGCGAACGCTCCCTTTACAAGTGGGTCACTGAACTTCGCAGAAAAGGCAAAGTGACATCCCCGAAGAAGTTATCCCGTGGCGGCAAAGGTAGGGAAAGGAGAAAGAAAGTCGGCGAGTTCGATTCGGGTGTCCTGCGAAGATTGGTCCATGTCTATTTCAAGAGAAATGAAATACCTAAAGTGAAGAAGCTTAACGACCACTTTAAGGCAGGTGAAACGCTGCCTTCACTGTAATCATCGACAATGCATCATATGCTCAGGAAGATAGGCTTCTGATTTAAAAAGAAACAGTACCGTAGTGAGCTCCATATTAAAGCTACACTCGTCATTCAGTGGCGCCGGAAGTACTTGCGTCAAATAACAGAACTGCGTCGCCAAGTTAGGCCCATTTTCTACACGGATGATACATGGGTTAACGTCGGACACACGACGAATCGGGTTTGGGTCGACGAGAGTGTGAAAACGGCAGAGCAAGCCAAGAGGTGCGGACTGCCTGATGGCCTGCCGAATCCCAGCGGTAATGAAACCCGACTCATTGTGACGAACTGCGGAAACGAGAACAATTTTGTTCAAGGGGTAGGAGAAGTATTTCAAGCAAAAACAAGCGCAAAAGACCACCACGAGGAGATGGACGCTGACCACTACGAGAAGTGTCCTCGACAATGCACCCTACCACTCGGTGAGACAAAAAAAACATGCTGCGCATGAGCAGCCTGAAAACAGAAATGCAAGCATGGCTTTCCCAAAAAGGCATTCCTTGGAATGAAGAGATGGTGAAAGCAGACTTGATGCAGGTAATCGATACAGTGAAAGTTGACAGCAACAAATACCATATTGACTGCATTGCTGCCACTGCTGGACATCTCGTTTTAAGACTGCCATCATATCACTGCCAGCTAAACCCAATAGGACTGGTTTGGAGTGATATTAAGTGGTTTGTGGCTTCCACAAACCTTGTCTACATACTGAAAGAACTTAAAAAGCTTATTGCATACGTCATCTCACAAGTGAGTGCACAGAGGTGGAAAAATTATGTTACGCACGTCATCGACGAAGAGGACAAGATGGTGGAAATGGACCACATTCTTGACAAATTTATCGACAACCAGCAACCAGTCGTTGTCAGCCTCGGGGAGGACACAAGCTCCGATGAGGATGCTAGCATGAACGAAGAAGACTTTGGGTTCCAGGGATAGTTATGAATGAAGGTACGTGTCCTAAAATGCGCGGCGATGCTTTCAAGACACACGTGAAAATTTACAACGTGAATCCGGATGAAATAAATATGTTGAACGTGATTTCTTCTTAAACTCGCTTAATACCTGCACAGATTCTTTGGAATGCACAAGGTGAAGCGCACAAGAATTAGGTTATCCGCAATGAACGCCTAGCGATCTTCGGCAGCACAATAGCTCACACTGAGCATGCACAGCGTTTTTGTTTTGCAGAAAATGTCTAATTTGTACCGTTGCTACATAATTAGTACCCTTAACGTTACCACACTTACTCAAATTTCCGACGTAGCTTCTTGTTTGATTGTTTTCTAGTATTTTTAGGTTAATATGCCAGCCACAATAACTGCAATGAGCGCGTATCGACAGCACGGCCACCAGATGTCATAGAGACGCTGAGCAGACGACGCAGCTAGGAAGAATATCGTATTTTCGCGCGTATAACTCGCCCTTGCATATAACCCGCACCCCTAACCTTGAACTGCACGAAAAAATAAGAAAAAAATAACCTCGCGTATAACCCGCACGCGTATCCGAAAAAAATGAGGACTAGGAAGTTACAACTACGCGCAGTCATCATTTCGTTTTCAAAACAAATTTATTTCAACACGACTGCCGCAACGTTGTCAGTGTTGTCGTCAGATTCACTGCTGCCATCCGAGGCTTTATCGCCGCTCTCAAAGACGTAATCGTCTTCGGAACCATCTCACAGCAGCTCTGTTGCCGATTTCTTCAGCAGCGGCTACGATCTTCAGTTTCTGCTTCAATGTAAAAGACTGCCGCCGAGACACACTCGTGATGCCTAAACAAGGCTGGCCAACTGGTCAAACTGGGCCTACGAGAAACGGCACCTGACTCATGCGAAAAGCGTGCGAAAAGCATCTAACCAGACTATGGATGTGGATCTGGCTATAACCTGTGTTGGCCTCGTATTGGCTTAACACACGTCGATGTCGATAGGCATGCGGACAATGCGGACTCTACACGGTAGGCCGCGCGTTGCCGTGAAGCCGACCCCCACCCCCTTCCTTCTCGAATCTTCGCAGATCACCCGCACCCCCGCTATTTAAGCAATCTTCTCCAATTTTGGTGTGGGTTATATGCGAGAATTTACGGCACATGACCAAGGGCTAGTCACCCTTCCTCCTGGCTGAACACCCGGTAGCCTCCACAGTGCTGAAGGGAATTTCTGAGATGCAGTATAGTAGATGGTTGGGGTCACTGGGTATCCGCCACTGTTTACTGCGCGATCGGTCAGTAGTCGCAAATGGCCGCAGTTGCTACAGCAAGCTATCGCTTTAAAAATACATATTTTAGCACTACTGCCGCCAACACGGTATTGAATTCATGTCCCCTGCGGCAATGTGCAGTTGCAATGTAGACGCGTTAGATGCTGCCTTATCTTGTGGCATTTGCGCTGAATTCGGGGTTGTGAGGGCACCACAGACCCCCTGGCCAATACTCGCAATCAGCCAGCGGACGAGGTTGTGTGCATTGTAGAGATGTTCTTGAGAAGGTGGCTGTTCATGCTGTGAGAACCTGCTGCTGCCCCAGTAACCGAATTCACAGCCAGTGGAGTCAGTAAAAATTCTGCTGATGTCAATTAAAAGGCATTTTGATTTAATGTCTGCGTTCTTCCATAGTTATTTGGAGACGGCACTGAAATTACTGGCCGAATTGAGAAAAAAATTGTTCATATGTTCCCGTTGCCATTCGCTGGTCCCTTTCATTTTTACATGTCCAACATCAATATTGATTGTAATTTGCCCTTACGGGCAATTCAAGGGACGCAGCTTTTTCAGAGTACGGGTCCTGGGGTCCAGGTGATCTTGATGTTGAAGCGCAAAACTTTCTGAAATTTTTCACACACCCTGCAATAGAACGAGCTCTAGAGATAATACAACCAACTTGCTGAACTACAATAAAGAACAATACAGGACTCGCCCCCTGAAAATACAGCATCACTTTGCAAATTATAAAAAGAAAGAATATTATGTGTAAACCACTGACGCTTTTTCACCGTCATTTGTAGGTCATCGATACCTCAGAGACTCAGTGAACAGTTACGAGGTCAGGCAAAGTCGAACAAATAAACGTTTATTTTTTGTTGAAATGACAGTATCATATCAATTTAGCGCACAGATGCACAACTGCTAACAAAAAGACGCTGTGCTTTGATTGAAGCGGTCGCTATGAGATGCCCGTTCTGGATCAACACAGCGTATTCGTTTTGGAACTATAGAGTTTTTCAATTAATCAGGTTGCGGCGCGTGAACAGCTTTCAAGTCCCTCAGATGGGATACCAGCAGAAACAACAGCGTTATTGATTTATAATTTGCAGCTGGGGCTGGAGCGAATGCGAAAACGTTTAAAAGTGCAAGTCTGCAGTCACTCCTGGCAGTGGACTGCTTCGAGGGATTGAAATGCTAGCTTACGCAATATTCCTCCTGGTTGCTTTGCAGACGACTACTGGGGTCGTTGGCAAACTTGGTCCCCCAGGCGGACCTCTCAACCTTCCCCGCGGAGACGTAGACCCGAAGAAGGTAGGATGAGCAAGTGAACAAACGTGATTTCTCCGATTGCCTTAGTCGTGAAATGTTAGTCTTCTTTGTTCGGTAACATACGATATTTCGACGGAACTGCATAATTCAACTTTTCACAGAGATCATCAAGCTTTTCAACATTGCCATACAGAGTGTTTCAGATAACTTTGGCAAATGTTTTGAAATATGGCAATGCACTCTAGGAGGACATGATAAAATGTAGGTTGGTGGCTTTGTCAAGGGCAACTCGAGCGGATTTTGTATTTCGCCTAATTACATACGTAAACATTATTAATTAATGAATTTACACGAATAGCCTATATTGGTCACGCATCTACGAGAGAATTTGGAAGAGTTATAATAAACCATAATTTCAGCTTCTCACATCCTACATGCTGCGTGATTATTTTTGCTGTACCCCAAAGACAGCCCGCAAGATATTACACAAAAAATTCACGTGCCAAGCCCGCTTGTACGCCGTGATGGCAGTGCTCTGAAATGTGCCGCGTATGAACGAACAGTGCCTTTAGTTAGCGGGTAGCCTGCAGGGTCTCATCCCTTTCATTAACGTCCGACAGGCAAATAGATCACTGACGTAAATCGCGCAGCCAATGCACCTATCGCTGCCTTGTCACTTTTTACACCGCAGCACACCAGTTTCAATGCGCTGTCTAATAGTACGCGGCCCGTTTGAGAACACTGCAATCACAGCACACTAGCGGCAATGTCCCGTGCGTTTTTTTTTTTTTTTTAGGAGCGAAGCTTCTTATAGCGGCACCCGTTCCGTCCCCGTCGTAGTAGTAGTAGTGTGTAACCAGTCTGAGAAAAATGAGAAAAAAAATTCCGAAATTGTGTCCGTAGCGCGGAATCGAACCAGGGACCCCTCGCTTCCGAGCGCGCGGCGTTAGCCCACTACGCCACGAAGCGCACATAGACACACGCACCACGATGGCAATAAATACCCAACATTAACGAAAGGCCGCGTTTCTAGCGTGTTTCTAACGCGTTTGGGCTAGCGCGTTACGGCCCGTGTAAGAAGCTGGTGTAAGACGCTGTGGCCTCTCCGCCTTACCTTCAACGCGTTTCGAACGCGCTGCCCAAGGCGGTGGCAAGTCAAGTTCAAGTCGAGGAGCGCTTATGAATACGGGGGGTACACTCTCTCAGCAGTCATGTGATGGCGTCGGCAAACGCGGTGCACGTTCCGGCATGTGTAAATGGCTGCGTAAGACGCTGTGGCCGCTCCCCCTTACTAGAGAGTACTGCACGTTTCTAACGCGTTTGTGCTAGCGTCCCCTTAAGCGGGAGATCCGATGATTCCCTCCGGAGCTTCGCTCACTCATCATCATTCACCCCGTGGATATGCTGTGACTTTTTTTTTCATATGTCGCATGATTTTTTTAGGACTCAGAAAAAATTATTACGTAAAAAGGGGGAATATATAAGCTGCTGAATTAGCCGTTGCCTTGAACGTTCTAGAAATTTTCTTTGGAAAGCTTTGCCCTAAGTCAATACTTGCGTAGTTAGTTATTCGCTTTGGTTAATTATGCAATTAGATTGCATCCCAAAAATACTGTTACTTACTATATAAAATATCCAACAATATGAATTTGGTGTGGTCTTCCTCGGGTACTGTTGTATATTTTTAAAGGTTTCCATTAAGTTAGCTGGCATATCCAGTACATCTTGCGCGCCTGCAGCATGAAGTCTACCTACTTGCGGCATTCGCTGTTGTAGATACACACGAATTTTTGTTCGTACTCCTGTAGTTACTTGCGGCTGCGTACGTACAATTTTCAAACTGAATGGCCCACATATTTAGCTATTCCAAAAATTCAGTTGTACGTGTGTGCGACAAATTATTGGCAAAAAAGTAGCCCAAAATTCAATGTCAAAATAATTGAGCCTTTATTATTTTACATTTCGCGAGTAGCATTCATATGAAGATGTATATTAATAAAAAAACAAATGTCCAACCGCCCTTGACTATATCTGGAGACAATAATAATATCGATGCAGTCAGTTAGCAGTTTTGTGCAAGTGTAAGTAAAACACGCTATTTCATTACTAGTAGTTGATATTAACTGGTAGCTTGATATCCTACTTCTCTTATTCCATATGGCCTTGTTACATTATGGTAGGCCTACGAAAAGGATATAGATGTGTCTTGCATCTTACCCATATTGTCGTATGAGGCATTTAATCTGAAAATTTGTTTTACGAAAGGTGGGCCCTGTCGGCCAGCCTTCATGATTATGATATTGTTACGCCAAGGACGAGTCAGTCAAGCAAGAAACTGTTTACAGATTACATTTACAGCAGTGCTTGTAGCGCTGACCGGTTGGATTCACAGCGCGAGCCCAGTTCGTATTTCCTCCTCTACGCTCGAGTGATGGCGCCCGCGCGCCTCGCTCAAACGACCAAATACAACACGCGTGTAGCAATATCAATTACTATAACCACCAGGTGACCACACCGGAAATGACCAGTCATGTGTGGCTGTTGCGTAAGAGGTTTCCATATATAGACCATACACATCTCTCTAAATGTTGATGAACAGCATTTCCAGAATGCATTGTTGTCTATTTTATGTAATAAAAGAAGAGCACCGGCGTAAAGTGTTTGCTGCTAACCACCCCTAAATAAAGTTCGTTGTTTATAAAATACCCATGATCACATTTTTTGCCCAATTAATGCGCAGAAATGACAGCTTGTGCTCTGAAGCAGTATTATTTTCAATGCTCTTCTTAGGCTGACCATATCAGCAATATATTAAAGCAACATCTTTACTTTTGCAGATATTCGCAACGTTTACGAACGTTGTGGCCATATCGGACGCAGACAATGACACGATATTCGAATGCCTTTACTCCGAAAGAATAAAGTATGACCCTGTGAAAAATACCGCCACCTACATCTGGATATTACCGTCAGCAGGGTAAGAATTCTTCCTATTTTTGTCTTTTTTCTCTCCTGTATCCTTCTTTTCTGAATGCAAACTATCAGAGAAAAAATATTTCTATTCGTCATAAGGCAAGTGGCCTAGGTGAAAATTAAATTATTAAGAATGATTGTCTGTTAATGACATTGCGAAGACATGGTGCATTTTTGCATGATTAAACGGTTCTGGCAGCCGTCAGTGGTATACTTTCTGTAAGATGGTACAGCTTTGCAGGATGTGACTGTCTGAAGTTCGTAGTAACACAGAGCACGTATATTGAGTGTGTTGGTCTATTCCCCAAAAGACATCGGAAAATAGTTCACAATACTTGCTATTCAGTAGGGAACTAGGACTGGAGAAATCTGTGGAAGAAAATTGAAGCACAACAAAAATTCCCTTTATGGCACCCTGGTATTGTCTTGCTTTTGCTTCAAGGTGCAAATAAACACTTCCAAATGAGTTAAATTCTGCGGTTTTACGTAATTACGCTAGAATTTGTTCTAGAACGGTGGAATATTCGTTTCACTTGCGTACAACTGACGTTTACGTATCATAGCAATGATATGAGGCACGCCATGGTGGGAGGCTCCGTATTTATTTCGACTACATAGCGGAGATCTTAAGCGTGCACTCAATGAATTGTACACAAGCATTTTTGCTTTCCGCTCCCACCACAAGGCGGCAGCCGTAGTCAGGATCGCAAGCGCGACGTCCAGTTCACCAGCACCACGCGATAGCGATTGAACTACCGCGGCGAGTTAGCTACACGATGCCAGCATGTCTCAGCAAATGCTACTGTGCAGTCTGATATTTTACTGCCCCTTTCGTTCGACGCTTCCTTCAATCAAAATGTTTTCGTGAGAACTTCCACGCATCCCACAGTGTCATACTATGTGGAGTAATAATTTGCACCATTGTGAGATGAATACCTAGGGTAGTAAAATTAGGCAATTGAGGTGCTCAATAAGTTGTTATACATTAAACTATCTGAAAAATGATTTTTATAGTTCGCAATTTGGAAACGCCTTCGTAGAAAGGGGAGCTTTCGCAGTGTTTTACTAAATGGTTAACTGCATGATAAGAAACATCCTCTCTGTCAAGTCTCTGAGCAATTCGCCATGGCAGTTAACGTGGCAAGTGCTGCCTCCTGTATAAGGTACACTCTCTGACTATTGTCGCCTGTCCTAATGTTGCGCTCCACGCTAGAATTTGCAGTGAACCGGTGGAATATTCGTTTCACTTGCGTACAACTGACGTTTATCCTACAGTTTATGAACTAAAGAGGCCATACTTCTTAAGCGAGCAAACCAGACCGGCTCATGAACGTGAAGCGCTTCTGGTAGCTCCTAATAATAGAGCTTGCAACAAGAAAAAGCGCTGTAAATATGGTGCGATTATTTAAAGGATAAATCAGATTGTGTGGACAAATGTCACCAACGCCATCGGTATCTTTGATGTCAACCGGAGGGCAAACGCTCCTCACAGGGATATAAGCGCTTTTTTCTTGCTCTCCGCTTTTGTAGCGCTTCATTCTTCATAAAATATCTAACCTGAAGGTATACATGTGTGCACTTGAGTGGTGTGTATATATGCCATGTGCGTGTGTATATATCTGTGTATGTAGGTGTATATATATTTATATGTGCGTATATATAGGCATATGCGCGCCACTTCTACTGCGCGTGTACGTGTGAATATAACTTGCCAGTGTAGAATATAGTTTGTAATAATGCATATATATGTAACTTTTTTTACGCATGTGTAAATACATACACATATATACCGTGTTTTTTTTTCGCAGCTTGGTGCGAATGGTTTCTTTCTTTTTTTCTCTCTTTTTTATTGTGTTGCTTTTGTTTTCATATTACTGTTTGCTTTTATTGGTTTATTGCTTTTCTCACATTGCTTTTTCTCGTACGGGTGTACGACAAACACTGCTTATTCGCCACTGTTGCCGCTGCCTGTAGGGCCCCAGGCCTCGTCAAGCTGCTCAATGAGCAGCTTTTTGTCTGGGGTCCATTTTTCCTTGAGGAAAATAAAAACTGTTTCTGATTCTGATCTGTACAGGGTGTTTCACTTAGCTTGGGCCATATATTAAGGATATGCAAATGTCACGTAGCTGGACCGACCCAAGGAAATGCTTGCTATCGCTTGGAGATACTCAAATTATTTTTTGCATTTCGCCTAATTAGATAATTAGTATTTTAATTTATTCAACTTCTCAAATATTAAAATTATATGAAAAGTGTCAAAGTAGAAAACTTTAGAGCAACCTAAAAAAACTCCCGATACAACTTTCTGTTGCTTAATACGTGCTACAGAAAAGTGTTTTTCAGAGCGTGAAAGAAACCCGCGAATACACGGAAAGTTGCCGCGACTGGCTGCTCGAGGGCATCTTTCACGCTCACAAACACACTTTTTTGTAGCACGTATTGAGCAGCAGAAAGCTGTATCGGGAGTTACTCATGCCGCTCTCCAATTTTCTCTTTGACACTTTTCATCTAAATATAATAATTGAGAAGTTCATTCATCAATTTAGACTAATAATGCACATAGACGGAATGCAGAAAATAATCTAAGTATCTCCAAGTGACGGCAACCAATATTTCCTTGTTCTGTCCAGCTACGTAGCATTTGCATATTTTTAAAGTTTCACCCTAGCAAAGTGAAACACCCTGTATATCATGTGATCCTTATATAAACCCTACGCATGCGAATCTTTTAGTTTTTTTTCTCGCATTATGTAAATTAACCACTGAAATCCGCGAGATGATCGGTAATTTGTCCTACGCGAATATCACCTTTAGCCATTTGATGTATGCTCGATAACATCGTCGTCGTGTATTGTATGTTAACACCTCTCTTTTTTTCTTTTTTGCTACCGTGAACCTGTAGTCAAGTGCATCAATTATCGCTGTTGCTATGTGTATAGTTTTGTGATGAAGGCGGCCGTATGGGCGTTGCGGAACTTCAATATATGTTCTATTTTGTATTGGCTAGTATACGCTCTCTTTCTAATTTCACTGTCCTCACTAATTGGATATATTCAAGGAAAAGTGAAAGTCTGTAAAAGTGTATTAAAAGTTGGGAGTATGCCTGTGTACTCGGTTCAATCCATTCATAAAATGTAGAAAAATATATTGATACCGAGATTTCGCTCTGCGTTTGCTGTGACGTCGTCTTCCTGCTAGCCATGATTCAACGCACAATAAATAAACTCCCGTTTCATGCTGACGCAATTGGATATTTAACAATAAAGAACGAATGTGATAGTCCACATGACACCGTCGTACTAATGTTCATGCCTGATGTGATGATAGAAATTGACAGCTCATAGTTTTGATATATCCCGCTGCCAGTTAACCTTGAGCCATACGCACTGATGTATAAAAGAGAACACGGCCGTGCGTCTGAGCTGTTGCAATAGATTGAACTGTTAGTTGTCATGTCGGAACGCTTACCTTCTAAACTGAAAACGTGAGCCAGAAAGGAACAGCCGTACTTGAGTTGCGCACTGGTGTAGAAATCTTGTGCGAATAGTTTTTTCTTGTACGAGGTATGGTAAAAATTCTAAATGCACTGGCGGCGTATTTATACATAGCGATATAACTAACATAAAACCATCTTTCTGGCTGCGTCACAACTGACTAGCTATTGCTCTCTTAAGCTTACATAAAACTTTTTTGATCACTGTCGTAAGGAAACTACGATGACAATATTTACACACAAAGCTGCAGGTGTTTATAAGACATAAAGCAGGGAGACGAACAATCAACTCAACATTCACTCAAAATGAATTTTCCAACTATACACAACGTACGTCTTAACGATGTTGACAATTTTTAGCGATATAGTAAATCGACAAAAGAAACCTACGCTGACTCCGCAAAAACAGTAGGTATGTCCCGTGAGCAGCCGTCCTTGACAGATAAAGTTACCTTGACTACCTTCAGTGGCGAAGCGAAACGCGCTCTTAATTTCAAATTACGGTATATAGGACGGGGCGACACAGCAGACGCAGAGCATTTGCTAAGATATGAAGTCGATAGCCGTTCGGTATTGACTTGTGCACCATCGTAGCTGCTTAGTACGCACCTTAAGTAACGCCGGATGCAGTAAACTAATCATGAGACCTACAACACTAGGTTGTTCGTGGTCTACTCAGCAGCATATGGGCTTTCAAACAATAATTTTAAAGACAAAGTCGTACTTAGGGGGTTACCACCATTTTTCCGTATCTGGTATGTTTCTAGCCTCTTTCATGAGCCAATCCGGCAGATAGGACAGCGTGCAAGAGTGCACAGATATGTGCTACTGGATATCACTGCTCACCTTGATGTTCCGGATATACGTATATACATACAGAGTGTCCTAACTATCACGCACGAAGATGAAAAAACATGCAAATCCCACGTAGCTGGGCAGAACCATTGCAATGTAGTTGGCCGGCGCTTGGAGATACTCGAACTTTTCTTTGCATTCCGCCTAATTACATAATTAGTCTAATTATTTCTTCAGCTTCTTCTCAAATAATATAATTAGAGAGTGTCCATGAGAAAATTGCAATGAAACAGGAAAAACTCCCGATACAACTTTTTGTTGCTCAATGCGTGCTACACAAAAGTGTTTTTCCGAGCGTGAAAGAAGCGTGCGAATACACGCAAAGTGCATCGATTGGCCAGTCGCGCGGCAATATTGCGCGTGTTCGAGGGCCTCTCGGTTTCCTTTCTTCTCGTTCACACACACACACACACACGCGCGCGCGCGCGCAATATATATATATATATATATATATATATATATATATATATATATATATATATATGTAACTGGATTTTTCAAAGGGCCAAGCGTATTTAGGAAAATCAAAAGCACAACTTCGCGGTTATCTTAGGTTTATTATTTACCCAACAGTTTCGGTCGGTGGACCGAAAGGTCGGTCTGTTGGGTAAATAATAGTCGAAAAGTCGAAACTGTTGGGTAAATAATAAACCTAAGATAACCGCGAAGTTGTGCTTCTGATGTTCCTGTATATATATATATATATATATATATATATATATATATATATATATACATAATATCTCCAGGATGTTTCAGCGAACAGTTTCAAAATTTATTTCAGGTTGCCTGTGGCAGATAGCCCAATTCTAGGTAATGAGGTGGCCTACTCGAAGAGGCGGACATTACTTGCACAAATAATTGAAATGCATAATCGACTAATCAACAAACATTCAGTAATTAAGTTTTTAACTAATTACCTGATTGCTCACATTGCAATTTACAAATTGTAGCCGTGGAGTTCGCAACGCGGATCCACATGGATATAATTCTCAGGATGAGACCAGTTTCGAGGTATTAATTCCCGAACTTTGCGGAGAAATGCATTGGCGTTCCAGTTAATTTTGTGCTTCAATGCATTAGGCGACGTTTTGTTAAGAAACTAACTGGAACGCCAATGCATATCTCCGCAAAGTTCTGGAATTGATATCTCATAACTGGTGTCATCCCGAGAATTCGTTCCAAGTTGATCCGCCTTGCGAACTCCACAGCTACAATTTGTAAATTGAAAAAAAAACTTAATTACGAGTTTTACGTGCCAAAACCACGATCTGATTATGAGGCACGCCACAGTGGGAGATTCCGGAAATTTGGACCACCCGGGGTTCTTTAACGCGTACCTAACTCTAATTACACGGGTCTTTTAGCATTTCACCCCCATCAAAATGCGGCCGCCGTGGCCAGGATTCGATCCCGCGTCCTCGTGCTCAGCAGCCCAACACCATAGCCAATTTGTGAATTGCAATATGGGCCATCAGGTAATTAGGTAAAAACCTAATTATTGTTGTTAAGTTATTTGATTATGCATTTGAATTTCTTGAGCAAGTAATGTCCGCCTCTTCGAGTAGACCAGTTCATGAACTAGAATTGTGCTATCTGCTACAGGCAACCTTTGAGAATTTTTGAAAGTGTTCGCTGAAACACCCTGTATATGCCCGAATAGAAAGTAAACCACGATGCCCCATTTTCAAAATTCATATCTTAAGAAGCGAAACAAACAATGACACCAAGCAGTAACACCACAGAGCACCTCTAGCACAGCAGCCCGGTACGCTAACCATTTGGCCACAGGCGCATACCATTAGCTGCAGACGGAATAGAACATCCTTAAAATTTTACTAGGTGTAAGCCAACTCGTTCAGCCACTTGGCTCGTTTCATTGCAATATCAATTATTTAACCCCCCCCCCCCCCCGCGTTGTCTCACCGTCGTGAATAATTAAACATAAAAAATACCCATTCTAACCAACATTACTTACATAAACGTAGCGTTTCCATTTTTGTCAAAGTTTGAACGGCAGGTGCCGAAATTTGTTTAGGCATGTTGGTGTTCCACTCGCAGAGTATTGCGCACAGAAAAAGCTGTATTCTGCGACCTCAGGTTAGACAGCTTTGCTTGCTGGAATGAATTCTAGCATAGACTATGCATACCCTGCCGGCTTGTGACATCGTTTTCCCCAGACGTAGTCACCATGTTAGCGTAGGTAGAATAGTACCTCTCGGTGCGGACTTTCTGCAGTGAAGCACTGCGTCGCGCCCTCCCGCAAACATGTCTCCGCGTGTTGTTAGAACACCGGCTGAGGAGTTCCAGCGAAACGCTAGTCGCACTGAGGCAAAGCGGGTCGTATGCGCCAAGACCACTCTGTTCGTCCACACGCAGAAACAATGTGCTGCTGCATGTGTGGCGCAAGCTGCAGCTCAATGCTGGAGGCGCCAAGACGTGGAGCTGAGGGAGCAGGAGGCCGAGGCTGATAGAGAATACCTAGCACAGATGCCCGATGCGGCAACCATTACGCCATTGATGGTTGCCCTGCCCCTAACAGCGTGCCTCATAAGCGCATCGTACTTTTGGCGTATCAAATCCAGGTAATATTTTAAAATTGATCAGCATGTCACTGCGCCAAAATGTAGGCTGTTCCGGAAAGTAATGCGATGTAAAATTGTAGAACTATACCAAAGGGAATGCAGTAAAAACATTTGAGAGTTCGATGCTCTTCCTACGCCTATCGCCGAGAGTTGACGCGGTTGAGTGCTGTGTGCAGTGATGGTGCACCTATGCCCCCCCCCCCCCCCCCCCGTCTCGCTCAGCAAGCCCTTAATTGTGTTTAATCAATTGCAACTGGAGGTTGAATCACCTTACACCTTTTTGTGTATATTTGACAGAACTGCCTCAAAGTTTTGTCCATGCACAGCATGTATCCTGGCCTATAGTTAGCTAAATTAGTCATGACGCTTCCTGTTATCATTACAGAATAGTGGTTCCCTTTTCCATCTATATAGCGAAGCCTCCCTCGCAGCTGGAGTTCACCATACCAGGCGGCAAGTAGCATTGACTTTCTTCTGTTTTCTGTCATCTTGGATGCAGCAAATGTTCTTAGGCTAAAAAAAATGGGGCTGCTCCACACCAGTGGTGCGAAGTCTGAAGAAACAGCGAATCTGGTTGGCCTTCCCTACGCACTTGGCTTTTCATTAGCTTTAACTTAGTTCTCTCTTAGCTTTAACTTGTTTTTTTTTTTACTTTCCTGGTGATGCGGGATTCGAACCCGGGTACCCACGGTCCTAAGGCGAGCCTCATAACCACTAGACTTGAGACCCACGCTTGCTGGACATGCATTCATGGAAACCATACGATTGCGTTGTACCGACGATTGTAACACAACTTCCTATGAGCGAGAGACAAAAAATGACCGTTGTGTCCATGGTAGAAACTCTTGATCGGTGCGAAGTATTCAGAGTCGCTCGCGAGTGGCAGCGCGGCTGACTGATATCTGCTCACTATTTCCCGGCTTTCGGTATACCGTTCAGATTCCTTTACATCCACTTAAAAGAGCCGACGTTAATTGTGAATTATAACAACCACGCAAAATATTTTTAGTTATGAATCACTGCATTTAGAAGTCGTCACTGCAAATAAAATGTGCCATTGTTCCATCTACATTTTTCAGATCCAACGCCCAAGGAAGTCATTCCGTACTACGTAGACTACGATAATTGCTTCGTAATTGATGTGGAGTATCATGGACACCGTAAGCCATTACACGATGTGATATTTGTACGTGTGTGCTAGTGTAGAGGCCATTGGGGCAAGATGATGAATAATCGCGGGATTGAATCCCGGCTGCGGCGGCCGCATTTCAATGGAGGCGAAATGCAAAGACGCCTGTGTGCTTTCGTTGTAGTGCACGTTAAATAACCCCAGGTGGTCTAAATTAATCCGGAGGTCTCCACTACGGCGTGTCTTATAATCAGAACTGGTTTTGGCACGTAAAACACCAGAAAGGATACGGTGAATAGAAATCTGCACAGGCTCCACAGCGGCTGCCTACTTCACCCGTTGTGGTCCGTCCGTCCGTCCGTCCATGTCCATCCGTCCGTCCGTCCGTCCGTCCGTCCGTCCGTCCGTCCGTCCGTCCGTCCGTCCGTCCGTCCGTCCGTCCGTCCGTCCGTCCGTCCGTCCGTCCGTCCGTCCGTCCGTCCGTCCGTCCGTCCGTCCGTCCGTCCGTCCGTCCGTCCGTCCGTCCGTCCGTCCGTCCGTCCGTCCGTCCGTCCGTCCGTCCGTCCGTCCGTCCGTCCGTCCGTCCGTCCGTCCGTCCGTCCGTCCGTCCGTCCGTCCGTCCGTCCGTCCGTCCGTCCGTCCGTCCGTCCGTCCGTCCGTCCGTCCGTCCGTCCGTCCGTCCGTCCGTCCGTCCGTCCGTCCGTCCGTCCGTCCGTCCGTCCGTCCGTCCGTCCGTCCGTCCGTCCGTCCGTCCGTCCGTCCGTCCGTCCGTCCGTCCGTCCGTCCGTCCGTCCGTCCGTCCGTCCGTCCGTCCGTCCGTCCGTCCGTCGTCGTCGTCCTGTCTGTCTGTCTGTCTGTCTGTCTGTCTGTCTGTCTGTCGTCTGTCTGTCTGTCTGTCTGTCTGTCTGTCTGTCTGTCCTGTCTGTCTGTCTGTCTGTCTGTCTGTCTGTCTGTCTGTCTGTCTGTCTGTCTGTCTGTCTGTCTGTCTGTCTGTCTGTCTGTCTGTCTGTCTGTCTGTCTGTCTGTCTGTCTGTCTGTCTGTCTGTCTGTCTGTCTGTCTGTCTGCTGTCTGTCTGTCTGTCTGTCTGTCTGTCTGTCTGTCTGTCTGTCTGTCTGTCTGTCTGTCTGTCCTGTCTGTCTGTCTGTCTGTCTGTCTGTCTGTCTGTCTGTCTGTCTGTCTGTCTGTCTGTCTGTCTGTCTGTCTGTCTGTCTGTCTGTCTGTCTGTCTGTCTGTCTGTCGTCTGTCTGTCTGTCTGTCTGTCTGTCTGTCTGTCTGTCTGTCTGTCTGTCTGTCTTCTGTCTGTCGTCTGTCTGTCTGTCTGTCTGTCTGTCTGTCTGTCTGTCTGTCTGTCTGTCTGACCGGATCTTCTTTGGTCGTCCCATGTCAACTCTACCTGTACTCGCGACAGAGTCAACGAAAGTTCTGCCACCATCACGGCTGCTCCGAGCTTTATCTCCCCGGCGACGTCACAGCCAAGCTGCGCCTCCACACTTGGCGAGGTGTGGCTGGTCGAAACCTGCCGAGCCGCCGCCAGAGGCGCCTGCTGCAGTCACGGACACCGCGCGTGTTCCGGGCGAACGCGGCGAAAAGAAAAAACGCGAACGGCGTCGGCAGCAGCTCTGCGCGTTGCCTCGTTGGTGCTGCTACAATTTCTTTTCTCTCTCTCTCTAGCTCTCATTTTCTCTTTCTCTCTCCCGAGCATAGCGCGCGCCACGTGCATGCTCTCCTTCCCTATACTTAACGTCCCATGTCAAGACAACATGTGCACGGCACGGAGAGGAGGCGAAGCACGCGCCCCTCCGCGAGGTGGTTGCTAGGCAACGCGCAGTGACGTCATCGTTCAGCGAGTTTTTTTTTTTACGCGATCCACGGAATGACGGTCGGCTTAAACAGCTCCGCTGTTAAAAAGCGAGCCCTTAGAAGAAAAAAAATTGTAACGTGCACTGGAGGCGCAATGCTAAAGAGACAGAAGAGCTGATGGGCACCTAGCTAGTCCTGGCTTTTGGGCTAGGCTAAGAACTACCCAAGTCTACCCCAGCATTTTCCGAAATTTAATAATCATTGCTCGATTATTGATTAGCTATTGCTTGGCTATTGACTATCGCAAGCTATTGGTCACGTATTTGAGTTGGCTAAGCACTACGAAGTCATCCGCAAGCTTTCCGGAATGTATTGATTATTTGTCGATTATCGATTGGCTATTGATTGGCCATCTATTCGCTATCGCAAGGGCACGTATAGGCTAAGTACTACCAAGTCAGCCCCGGCATTTTCTGAAATTTTCCGGCTTAGCTATTGATTCACTATCGATTGATTACCCATGACTGACTAAGGTTAAGGTTCCGTACTCGGACCTCTGCTCTTCCTTATTTTTATTAATGATATTTCTATTAATGATTGTGCACTGTACTGTAATGTGGAAAGTGGGGCGGATTGCATACAGCTGCAGGAAGATCTACATCGTATCACAATGTGGTGCAGTTTAAACAGAATGAATTTGAACATTAATAAATGCGTGCATGTCAGCTTCACAAAAAAAGTTAATAAACTGCGGTATCGCTACTATCTAGATAATCAAGTTGTTCGCCAGGAATCTTCGTATAAGTATCTCGGAGTGACTTTATCTGAGGATGGATCATGGTCCAAGCATATTGACTGCATTGTGCGCAAGGCCGGAGCTTCACTTGGTTTCCTTCGAAGGAATCTCAAGCACGTGGGAAGTCACGTCAAAGAGGCTGCATACAAAGCCTACGTAAGGCCATTACTTGAGTACGCCTGCCCTGTGTGGGATCCGTCCCATTCCGTACGAATAAAAGCGTTGGAACGCATTCAGTCTAGCGCTGCAAGGTATGTCCTGGGGCGGTACAATCGGTTTGATAGTGCAACGGAATTAAAAAGAAATCTAGGATGGTCTCCTCTAAGCGAACGCCGCAAGAATCTTCGTCTCAAGCTTTTTACACTATATATCACAATCAAACTGGAATCAAGGCCTCATTACTTATACTCCACATTACTTATCCACCCGAAGAGACCATGTGTTAAAAGTTCGGGAATATGCCCCCAGCACTAACCTGTTTAAGTTTTCCTTCTTTCCGAGGACCATATCGGAGTGGAATTTGTTACCGGCTGAGGTTGTGAGCCAAAACTCTGTTGATTTGTTTTTCTCTGTATTATGCCCCTCGCAATAATGCCAATGGCGCTGCGAGTTTTGTTTGAAAAAAGTAGTCCCAACCATGCTTAGCTAGACTTACCCAGGCTGAGCTTCGGTAGTTCACAGGTCTTAACAAGACATGTGCCATTGTGCTGGAACCCTTTCTAGGATCACTAGGGAAAAGACAGAATGACTGCGGAGAGTGTTGAAGTGAGTGAAGGATGGTTACGGTAAGGTTCGTGTTACTGAATGAAAAAAAGTGCTTGAAGGTGTGTCCTGTGCCATTAGGACGATTTTAAAGGTTCCTAAAGAGACCATTTAATAGTCGTCTCAGTACCTCTTTTATTCAAAAATGCGGTAATTATATTGCATTTCTGCTTTTGCATTTCTCAGCTTGAGTTATTTCGGCCTCCTAGTATTGTATCTTTGCTTCCCTTAACAGCTTAATAAGTATACAATAGTAAACTATGTAACGGCAGCAGCAGCGGGCAAAGTGACCTTCACTTTAGCGCAAACTGAGCGGCGACAACAAAGCACGACCAAATATATGAGCCATCTGCAGCTGGCTTTCAAGATACAGCGCGCGCGGCCGCGTACGGCCGCGCAAACTACGCTGTTGCTGGCGGAGTAGAAGCCAGCGCCCCGCCCTCCGCACTGCCTCCCGGCTTCCCTCCCTATCGCGCGCGAGAGTGGGAGGGAAGCTTTCCCCTCCCTCTCTGTATCCCCCCACAGCATATCACGTGACTGAAGACGGCTTGTTTCCTCTCCGCTTTCCTCCCTCGCAGGGGCAGATTGAGCCGCGTTTGTTGGCTCCCCTCGCGTGCTTTCAGTCGCACATAAAGCATACGGCGCGCGCTAGCGGTGCTATCACCTAGAACATCACGGCGGAGCATCACGGCGACGCCGACGGCAACAATGCGCCTGTAGCGTCCATGTAATTGATATCGCAATAAAAGAAATTACCCAGCAAAGCTGAAACGAGCGGCCCCGGTGCTTATCTCTGGGTTAATTCTGAGAGTTAATTAAAGTATTTCTCAATTATGAGGTCACACACGTTCGGCTGCGACGGTGAGAACGACATCACGGACAGTTTGCCCGCAGTCCGCCGTTGTCGCTTGCGTTCGATGTCTCGAGCTTGCTCGGCGGCGAAGTTCGCCGCATTCGCCCGCCAATTGTCGCTTGCGATTCTTCCAAATTAAATTGCTTCAAAGGTAAATCTGTTAGTTACGTAAGACAATGAATGGCTCATAACCCCTTAAGCAATGACTCCCCATTACGATGACAGAATAGAAGTGAAATTCTGCGCTGGAATGATTAGCGGCAATGCAGCCAGCTGGCCAGCTGTGAAAGCAGACGACGAGGCTCGAACTAAGGCTGATGATGATAGTTTACTATTTCGCCTGTCCACAGGCGAAAAAGAGAGAACCGTTATCGTTATGCCACCTTGAAAACTTCTTTTCCCGTATTACTGAATTGCCTGCAAAAAAGGCTGCTTTAGGATTGCACAGTATACAAAATGATAGAATAGCTGATTGGTAGATGTCATAATAGTGAAATAGTAGATGATTGGTAGCCATATAAATTGGTGATGTCACTGCGCTCAGGTCGTAACAAAAAAATGGAAATATAGGTAATGGAAAAATTTACAAAAGTAAAATTCTACAGAATACAGAAATAAATGACGATTGTAATCCCGGCATTCTATGCAATAGAATTGTGTTTGCACCATTATGATGTGGCCTAAGCGGGATAGACATGAAATTCTGAGAATTGTCTAGTAATGCGTAAGCATTATTTGGCACCGGAGAAGTGATGGGTAGACGTGCATAAGTTGTGAAAAGCAAGTAGGGAAATCCGAATCAACTGCGGAGTTTAAGAATGCTTACGCATTAATAGACAATGCTCAGAATCCCTGTAGCATTTTATTCTCTCAATTAGCAACAAATTTAATAAATTTACCCAAGGCAATATTCGTCAATATTCGCATAAAACAGTTGAGGCAACTGGAAAAAAAAAGAACGAGAAAGCATGCTCAGGAAAGCGTTTCTTGCGTTTGACGCGAATTTCAACAGGCGCATCAGAGTTGGGCCCGATCTACAGCTTCCGCTTAAGATGTCAAGTCCGAATGAACGATAAATACTGCACCTCAGTCATGCTCAGGAAAGCATTTCTTGCGTTTGACGTGAATTTCAACAGGCGCATCAGAGTTGGGCCCGATCTACAGCTTCCGCTTAAGATGTCAAGTCCGAATGAACGATAAATACGGCACCTTAGTCATGCTCAGGAAAGCATTTCTTGCGTTTGACGTGAATTTCAACAGGCGCATCAGAGTTGGGCCCGATCTACAGCTTCCGCTTAAGATGTCAAGTCCGAATGAACGATAAATACGGCACCTCAGTCATGCTCAGGAAAGCATTTCTTGCGTTTGACGCGAATTTCAACAGGCGCATCAGAGTTGGGCCCGATCTACAGCTTCCGCTTAAGATGTCAAGTCCGAATGAACGATAAATACTGCACCTCAGTCACTATTCTAACGTTGCTGTGTCTCAAAAATGACCTAATATACGTGCTTTTTAAAATTCAGAATGCACACTGTGGACACATAGAGAGCTGAAGGACGCAGTGCCACAAAACTGCATCGACCATTTTGTGGACACGTGTGGCGTCATAGTGCCAGAGCACAGCAGAGACTTGTGTCCGGACGGCGAAGGTGACTACTAGTGACAAAGGCGGTAAGTTGAGCACCTCAATAAATGAATAATGCATGCTTTGGTTCCAGACGACCAGCAACGCATGCTTTTTTTTATCAGTGGCAGCACTGCTCTTTGAACGTGTAAATATCGGTATTGTTAGAAGAAAATTTGCTTCGGTGCTCTGTTTTATGAGCGCAGCTCTTGCGCGCCCGTTTCTGCGGCGATCGTCGGCGTTGTCCCTTGGCGTAACTGAGCGAACGAGCACAGCGAAAGATGAAATCGCAGGAGCGCACCGTCTACGCATCCGCGGCAGCGGTGGCACCGGCCGAGCGGGGGAGAGGAAAAAAGTAACCAGAAAGCTCGCCTTTGTCGCATAGCATTCGCCGCAAGTGTTTCCCGGTAAAGGTTGCTAATACATAAGCTGTAGTTGCAGGGAAGCGGCAATTGTGTGAGCGGTCTATATAGTATAGCACCACGAGTCGCGGCTCTGCAAGTCAGTGTGGGGATCGGTGCGATGCATTATTATATAGCGAAATGAAAACACGTATCGAGCTGCGCTGAAATTTCGCATTAGGGAGTTTCGTATTCGTCGGTGGATTTTTTTATCTCAAGTCGTGTGCCTTTGAAACCAAGCGTGCAGACGTAAGAAAATAAGACCTCTTATCACCAAATGCAGGTGTTTCGACTGACTGGATATGAACGGGATGTTAGATGGACACCAGGAATAAGGATTGAAGATGGACCAGGTGAACGTCAGTTCCTCCTATCTGCTTGTTCGTGGCTTACCGACACGTTCCTCACAGCGTCCTATGGTTCAGTGCGCCGAGATGTATGGGTACATAATAAAGTATTGCACGTCTCCTTAAAGAATTGCCCGGCAGTATTGAAGTATCGTGCTATTTATTAGTATGCTGACTCCTGACTACATCTCAATACGGTTTGAGCACGTAACGACATCGAATATTTATGGAATGTGAAATTATCTGTCGCACTGGAGAAGCTTTCAGAGAACTGACATCAAAGCGAGCATATTGGGACTGCTGTACACAAGCAGCCATTTGTAATGACTCATTCAGATCAATTTAACATTGCCAACGACACAGCTTGCGGCCTATGCTGAAGCACTGTGAAAAGAACAGCAGAATCCCGTTGGAAACCCGCAGGATTACAGGTAGAGAAACAACGTAACTGTCAAAGTACTAGCATAAAACACGCCGTTGCGTTCGGTTATCACGGCGCTTTGAGTCTAAGAACGCGGAAAAAAGCTGGTAAATGAAGACAATGAGTGAAAATTCAATGAAAAATGGTTTTTCTGGTACTTATACCCGCTTTCTGTATGGACAAGCTACATAGTTCCACTCACGGCTAAGTAATACACCGTCTTGCAAGTTCAGGATGGCAACACGAGTTTGTTTGCAACAACAAAACTGACACTTAGTAGGCAAAATTAGCTCTGAAGGGAAGCAGCTCCGAAGAATATCTAAGAATACCCTTATTACTAAATGACCACATCTCAACTTAAATTTCCCGTTCAAGTTCGTTTGACGCAGTCATCTCTTTGCTGGAATGCACGATGGTTTCCCGGACGAGGGTGCCTACGTATTGTGCGGATAAGTCTCAATAACACAAAACGAATATTCGAGGCGCAGTGAGGAACTGTGCGCACTTACCCCCTTTTTAGATGGGATATAGTCTCCTGGGTGTTGAAAATGTCTGCGGGAAAGCTATAATGCCGTAGGAGAAAAATGTTCTGAATGATAATGATGTGACATTGTTCCTGACCTTAAGCTGTACATATTCAAAAATATTCGCATAAAACACTTTGCATAAGTATTCGTCAATATTCGCATAAAACAGTTGAGGCAACTGGAAAAAAAAGAACGAGAAAGCATCTGAACCCTATTTACGCTTTACTAGTTGGCTTGAAGTGACACGTGTATTCATCTACAGCATTCAGTATAAATGTGAGAAAACCACCATTGATCCCATCAAAGGCTTTAATACCGTTCGGACCGGTATTAAAAATATTGATTTCAGTCTTCCTTTGGCACAAGTGCTAAAAATACAACTAAATATGGGATACGTGAATCAGCTTTTGCTTTGTAACACTGTCGCTCGCCTATTCTTCCGCATTTTTTTAGGATACAGTGTCAATCCAACTGCAAAAGTATCCGTCATTTTTAAAGGGGGCGACCGACATGTACTAGCAAATTATAGGCCAATTTCAGTACTCCCTGTGTTTTCCAAAGGTCTGGAAAAAGTCATTTCTTCAAGAATAAGAAAGCTTTTTGACAAACATAAGGTACTACCCGAGTCACAATTTGGTTTCAGAACAGGTAAATCTACAGCCGCATGTGTTGCTTGATTATTACTATTATTATTTCTGAACATATGTATGACCATTTCAGCGTTTTGATTTTCGATTTTATTGTTCGAATTTTGTGCAAAGATTATTAGACTCTCAAGGCATAAATGGTGAATGTTCTCTTTATTGAATGTTACTATTGTATGTGTGTTTGTTGAATATTTCCTGTACCACTCGTGTGCTACTGCTTGTAGGGGTTTTCTGGACACAGTCAAGCTGCGCATGCAGCTTTTTGCCAGAAAACCCTCCAGTTGAACCTGGAAAATAAACTTATACTTATATACTTATACAATTAACAGAAAATCTACACAACGCACAACATGCTCCAATGAAGAATATAGAGAGAAACATTGTGCGGCCACGGAATCTGTATTCTCTCAGTGCAGTCCTACGTTGTTTTCGGACACATGACGGTTTTTCGTGTCATCACATTGACCAACACCACCATGTTGTTAACGATCATAACTATACCATGAAATCCAGAACAGGAGACACTCCTGTGCAAAGGAAGTCAGCTTAATCCTTTTCTGGGACATCCGAAGGCATGCTATGCATGCAATTGCTTTAATATAGTTGCTCTATCGTGTCAAATGCCAACTTCGACTGTGTTTTTCTCGCTCTGGTCATCGCTTATTTATTCTCGACAACACCTGTCACCAGCGCGCAGTCGTAAATATATTATTACATGAGTTTTTCTCTATTAGCCGCACTCACACTCACAGTCCATGCCCTGTCCCTATTGCAAAGTGTGTCACATGTTCAAAAGAAAATAAACAGCAACTATGCATAAATAAAAGTGCAGGTGAAATTCTCGATACTCAAAAGTAACTGCAGGAGCAAATTTGGATGCTCCTTTTAACTATTACTCAAATTCGAAGTTTGTTATGGTGATTTTCAGGCAATTATAATCCTCAAAAGCTCTTTTCCAACCGTACAAGTATTCACTGTGTGAAGAGCAGCAGTTAAGAATTTCCATGAATAATGCCGAATTCAAGAAAGGTATCCATTGCTTTTACTGTGACGTTGTGCACACCAAACAGATTGTAGAGTAAAACTAACGCAGTCTAGCAGTCGGAATTTCATTGGGCTATAAATGGAAGCTTCAGAGCGCGGTCAACTCCTATCCCCATCCTATCGGATACTCCTATGCAAGTGCGAGAAGTATTGCAGCTAGGTTAGTATCCGAAAAGCGTCAACACGATAAGCATAAAGTTTGCGATGTTTATTGCTTAGATTAAAGTTCAGCTGATGGCAGCAATCATTATATTAATTTCTAGCTTCAAATGTATGAGAGTAAGTGAAGTAATATTGATTCCGTCTTGCAGTAATTAAATATGAAGCACAAAATGTAATAATGAGTTAGTATACACGGTAAACTCGTATCACGATTTGGTAAACTTGTTAAATATTCGAACGCGGACAGATGTAGTGTATCAGCGTGCAGCATACCCCAAATATGTCACAGGTAAGTTCTTCAAAAGCTTTATTTCGAAAGCTTTGATAAAATGAGGCCCGCAAAGTATATATGAAATTTGTCCGCTATATGAAGGTGGCATAAATGGGAGCTAAATTATTTCTTCATTTACCTTTGAAAAAAGTAATCGTGTAGTTTCTATTGTACGTCTATTGTTTCGATTTGAGCCTCTCGCTAGAAAAAAAACCCCCTTTTTTCCAAAATGAGAAATCCTCTTCCTGCAGACAGAACCCACAAACTGTGTAATTGTGATTGCAATAATGTGGACACTCCAGGTGACTTTTCCCGTCGGCGTCACCGTGAGGTTCCGTACAAAGCCCAAGTGTGGCAATATAAGAAGATAAGAAGCTGTATCTGCGAGGGAAAGCATGCGATGGTGAGCTGAGAACGTTGGTAGCTTGGTGCGGCGAGATAGATTCTTGCTTTGGTGTGTAGGTTGGGCGAAGTACAGAGCAGTAACTTTCTCTCAGTGGTGAACACCTGAACCGCGTTGCCCTTGAGAGGGAGGGTACAAAGGTGGGAGCGAGCAGCAGCAGCAGATGGAGCGTGGTCGACGTATGAAGGAGATGGGGTTAGAGGCGACAGGCAAGGCTGGCGTCATCAGCGTACGTCAGGAGAGCACGGAAAATCACCGTGTGTTTTCACTTGCAGGGATGCAGGATATGTTCCACCGCTGAGCAAGATACGTTTTGCTCGCGGTAGACATCGCTAGAGCCACTCTTGCCGGAGAAGAAGCTGCACATTCCTGAAGCAGATGTCCCAGCGTCTCCAACGCGCCGCAGTCTCAGCAGAGGGGGGAGGGGTTGCCGCAAAGGAGAAGTTTATGCTCGGCGGGCAAGACGGAGCGGTCGGAGACCAAGGAGGAATGCGCGTTCTCGCCGGGTTAGTCCGTTCTCCGTCGTATGGCGTGGTGGGCGTCCTTCCCCGATGCGGCCGTCCGGCTGGCGGTGCGACCTCCCACCTGAAGTGATGCCTCGCCCAGTCGAGCGAGCTGACTCGGGGTTACAGCACGGACGTCGGGTCGTGCGCGCGCTTAGCCAGGTCGTCAACTGCCTCGTTTCCTACGACTCCGGCATCGGACTATATCCACTGGAAGCACAGGTCGCATCATTGCTGCCTGCAGGCGACGCGTTGTCTAAGCGGCGGAGCTCGTTCTTCGAGGAAAAGCTGGCGAAGCGGTGGGCTCGGTGACATATAATCGCTGCACTGGTGATGTACGGCGGTTTTGCCAGGATGTCAGCTGCCACGCGCGGCGTCGCGAGCTCCTCCACTGTAGTGAAGGAAGCTCGACAGGCCGGGCCACACTTCTTCAAGATGCGAAGGTCCGACGCAACACAGACAGCGGCCGCGGAGCCGTCCTGCGCAACTGAGCCGTCCGAGTTGTGTCCTCCCTGCCAGGTCGTCATGGATCTTTGTAGCCGCCTCCTGCCCTATCGCGAATCGGGGTCTGCGGTGCTTGGAGCGGACGCCCGGGAGATTGAGGCACAGCCGGAGGGGAGCACGCTAGCTCGGGCGCAGCCAAGCCGGAGGGATGGGGGTTGACCTTAATGCGGTCGAAAAGGTCAAAGACCTTGAGTCCGCGCAAGAAGGACAGGATAGGGCAGGCACCCTATCTTTTCTAGTGAAGGAAGCGAACCCAGATGGCAAAACTGCAGCCTGTTCTTCTGCTGTGCGTTAAAATACAGCTACGTCAGATCGCGTTGATGCAGAAGTAGAACTAGTAGAAGCCCTTCCAGAGTTTACCGGTGTCTCTCAAGCGTGGCAGTTGCACGTCGCGTCAACTCGTCGTGGAAGCAAAAAACCTCAGCAAGAAAGGAGGCGACAACTAGGGTCTGTTGCACCACGCCACTGGTATGGTTCTTGTGAAGGCGTTCATTTTCCTCGTGCAGTTGAGAAACTTCTTCGCTCAAGAACGAGCCTCCCTCTAGCACGTCGAGGAGGAGGCGGCTGATACCGGTCATGTCGCCGCCGAGGTCACCCAGTAAGGCACAAGAGGAAATATGAGAATCGCATTGGAACTGGAAATCCGCGCGCAGGAAGCACAGCTTCATCGACATCGCAGAAACTTTATAACATTATTTACGATGTTGGTGTTCTTGCATGAAAAGCTGCTTAGGGCACATTTATTAATTTATTCCGACTCCGGCGGATGTGCTTATCGCTTTTTCCTGAGTGTGTGTGCGTGTGTTTCTATAGTGCTCATGTTTTCAAAATGTATATTCTCCTTACTTTAAGTCATGATTATTTCTAATAATTCTTTGTATTGGCCACCTGCTATGCACTAGACTGAGAATGGGAGTACTGCACACAAAAAACAAAAAAAACTGGCGAATATTAGTACGGAGCTCTGCTCACAAGGTAAAAAGTATTTTAGAAATAAGGAGAATGAATCTTGCTTTTACGAAAAAGCACTCATGTTGAATAGAAACATAAAAGGCATGTTCATGCCTAAGATACCTCTAACACGAACGTCAGTATCTTAGTAGACTCGGCGAAATGTGATGTTACAGAAAGATATATAAGTTTAAATGTCAAATGAAAGGGTCGCCTTTGTTTTATAGCAGGCATCTTCTAAGCCGTAAATATTTATTCCCTGTTTGAAGGATTACAAACGTCCTTGTTGTAGAGCGGAAACGATACTCCACAAGCGTTCTTGAAAGCATCTTTGCAGGATTGGGCAACCGAGTCAACGTACTCGATTTCGACCCAAAGCATGTAATCTGAAAAAAAAAAAGCCATAGAAACCACGCATTCATCAAAAATACCGTTTACTCTAATCATTGTACGATAAAGAATGTGCATAATACGGATTGTGCATGTTCTATATCGTGCATCTATGACAGCATAGTTAACAAAAATGATAAGGTCATGGTGGAAAGCAAAAAATTACATAGAAAATTTAAAAAAATGCAAAGGAAGCTGGAATAAAGAAAATAGGGCTGCGAGCCCTATTGAGTCAAGTTAAGCAGCACAGCCTGTGCTGTAACAAAATTTTAGTTACAAAACTTGGCCCCTGTATGTTTCACTTTGCAAAAAATTTTCAGTGTCACCCATTGTGCAAATAAAATTAAGCGCGCATACCAGTGCGGCTTGGGGAAACATTAGAACACAGTAACTTAATGCCGACTGAAAATACAGCCAGCTTGATGTATCTGATTTCTACTGCGCCTACATATCATTTCCAAGCAGGCGCCTGTTTGCTGTCTCGATAAGAGGGTTTACTGTGTAAGAAACTGTGCCACATGTCATTAAAGCAAAGGAATCACTTGGTCATTATAAACAGCGGCGTTCATACGTATCTGGCATGAAGGCTTTTCCTCCAAACTATAACCTTATAATATTACTGACCACTGATAGAGATAGCAAAGTGCTCTGATTTTTAACCCCGCAGCTTGCTAACCGTATCAACATACATTTTACACTGATAATGCATTCAATTATAGACTACGTTCTTGTACACGAGCAATCTTGCTTCCTTAAAAATTGCGGTCTCGAACGGCATGAAAGGCAATTGTTAGCATAATGTTTTAAGAATATTTAGATTGCTATTAGATTACGATATCGAGGAACCATGTTGCACAGCGGGAGACAACCTTCGGAAGGGTGTCTTGAAATGAGAGTGCTGCCCCTTCATGTTTATCATGGAACACCTCTCGTCGCGTTGAATCGCTGCCCATCCGAAGTTATATGCGATAATGGACATTGCAATTCGGTACCCTGTGACCACATTAAGAACTCCCGTTCCAGCGGTCTCCACTTGGCACCAGCGAGAATTTTTTTAAAAGTTTCATTAAAACATGAACGGTTACTTTGATTCACCTGTATGACATTTGGGGTTTATTAGGTCTCTAGCGACATGTTACTAGTGCCTTCGGTAAGGCTATCAGTTCTCCTATGAATGCTTAGGGAATTCGAACTTTCGAACATCTGAAATGATTCCTGGCAAGATAGAACCGGCAGATGATGATGATGAATAAACATTTATTAGGCCCAAAATATATTGGTGGTGCCCACAGGTACCAGACGGGGTGGTTCCCTAGTTACGGGACCCATATGTTCCCAGCAGCTCCTGGTCCACATGCATAAATTCTATCTTGTCTGTTCCAGTCGGGTATTTGTAATGCGCTTATGAGCCAACAACTTATGCTAACACGTCACCCTGTTATCAAAGTTGAATGCGTTCAATTTTATACAAGCGTTCTCGCATTTCCTACTGAGAGCAAGTGGTCGAGCCACACACGGAACATGGATGCCGGAAGGTCTTACGTTTTGTGTTGTCGAAAGGAATTATGCCGACAAAACAGATCTTGTTGTCATTGTAGGGAGTCACAACAAGATGCGGATTGCTGATATCTGAAAGAGCATGAAAGAGGCGGCATTGCTGTATATAGCTGGAATCAATTGTTTATGTTTGACGTTCAAGCATTGGGAATGTGCTATTCATCGGCTTATCTGTTTACAGCCATTTTACAAGAACATGTATTTAGAAAGCGAGAGAGCTTTTACCTAGAGCTAAATCAAATTGTGTTATTGAAATGCATGTGAAACGGTGAAATGCTCTTGCAGAACAACCGGTCGATTAGTATGAATAAATTGTCTGCATTTAAAGAAAAAGATAAAATGTTCTTGCTCCTGAAATAAACATGATTACTTAGGGCATGAGACAAGTCACCAAATTTGCATAAGCAAGTTTAAATAAAGAAACACACAAACATTACAGCGGAATTTTTAAAACTCCTTAAGGTAGCACCACAAAACACAAGTGGTAGTTATTGTGAATTGTGGCGAATCGCTCGGTAACTGACGAATGACGAATCCCTCGGGTACCTGATGAACCGCTTCATTCGGTGATACCACCACCGTTTATATATAAAACGAGTCCTATAACGTACGCGCAAAATTACATCTGAAAAGCAACATACACAAACAAATAACATACACGTGATCTGTCAAAATCTCGCCAGATCGGCTGCCGAAAAAAAATCAGAGCCCTACCACTACTGTGAAGATGGAAGCCAGCTAAGCTGTGACTATGGCTAGTCTGCTGTAGTGAATATTGCTATAGTTAATTTATATATTATCATTATTGATTATATTGAGCGTCTTCAGCATGTTCGTCAAAGCGAAAGCGCACCGGTGTCTTGTTTTCGCCCGGCGCGATGGCCAAGTAGGGTTTTGCTGCGCCATGTCCACCCCATCGTCATAGACTAGCGTATGAGCCAGTGTTCATAGCCGCGACACACTGCACGGCAGCGTCAGGATCCTGTACACATCTCCAACGCAGGTATTTTTTCTTACCTTTCTTCTTTCTTACTTTCTCTCTTGCTTTATTTCTTCCCTTCCTTCCTACCTCCTTTCTTCTCCCTGGCTCACAGCCGCATATCGAATGCGGGTATGCGCCAGACGTGATTTTATTATGGTTAATCGTGACGTTACTGACGAGCATATGATGTTATTGATGTCGTGACCTATCAATCATGTTACTCATCCGTTCTTACACCTGTGCTAAGGCACAACTGGCGAGAAACCGCCATGCACATGGAGCCAAAATACTGATGATGATGATTTTTATACACGTGGACGCGAGATCCTGGAACCTATCCCTTAACAGCTACGCTGTAAGAACGGCTTGCCTATGATAGTAGAAAATTTTAACATACTCTCACGAATGCCTAAGATAAAACATACCTTCCCTCAGGACAATGGAAGAGTAACTTAGACTTTCGTACCCTGACCGACGAATGTGCCAAAGTTTCGATAGTATACATCGCGCATTTTACTGATCCAAAATAAAATATACTGGTTGAAATAATGCCCAGGACTTCAAGTGTCATTGATTACCTGTTTTGGAATGGTTTGAGAGCTCTGTTACTGACAAGTAAGCTTATTTTGCTGCCCTGCCCAAAAATGTCGCCCCGAATAAAGCTGCATCGTATAGAAATTTCAGCATCATCTATGTGAAATAGTCTAATACTAAACAAGAGATGGTGTCCTCGATTGGTGTAAATGATCCCCATAATACCCAGCGTATCATTTTTGATACGCTCAATTGATGCTGAGTAACTCTTATTTAAGTCCTGGAAACACAATGTGAGCCCATATTACGATTTTCGATACGCTCGAGGGAGTTTTCTGTTGGGTATAGTTGCGGAAATTGCTAATTAAGTATTTATGGCACTACATTTTTTACTCAGTTACCATTTCGCAGATTTTTCGCACAAATACCCTCTCCAAAGGCAGCAAAAATCCGAGGGCATCTAAGCACTTCTTATGGGTTGTGAATGCGACACAAACAAATTCAGTCTTACTAACTCATTGTCTCGTACACCTGTTACACCTGCTGAAGTTTTGCAACTACTGTTTAACGTAAAAAGCTACGTCTCTGCTGGGTAAGATGATGTGAAACCAGTACCAATGAAATATATTGCGGCTATAATAGCACCTGTCATTGTTCACATCATAAACCGAATGTTTGAAAGCGGTATATTTCCTGATTGTCTAAAATAGCACGTGTATGCCCTATTTACAAAGTAGATGATAAACATTTAATTAAAAAATTGTCGGCCGATATTTTGTTTTACCTGTTCCATAAAAGGTGTTCGATAGTACCCTGAATGCTACACTACAAAGATTTTTCAGTAAAAATAATGTAATCAGTCACATGCAGTATGTTTTTAAAAAAATAAATCTTGTGAAACAGCTCTCTTTAATAACAAACATAAAATACTAACAAATGTTTAAAATAGAATGTATACATAAGGTTTATTTGTAGACCTTATGAAAGCCTTGATTCATTATGCCACAGTTTATTAATTAGTAAATTGGCACAGTACGGTGTACGAGGTATCATACTGGAACTTTTACGACATTGCTTAACCAATCGTTAACAATCATCATCATCAGCCTATATTTTATGTCCACTGCAGGACGAAGGCATCTTCCTGCGATCTCCAATTACCCCTGTCTTGCGCTAGCGTATTCCAACTTGCGCCTGCAAATTTCATAACTTCATAATCCCATCTTGTTTTCTGCCGACCTCGACTGCGCTTCCCTTCTCTTGGTATCCATTCTGTAACCATAATGGTCCACCGGTTATCCATCCTACGCATTACATGGCCTGCCCAGCTCCACTTCTTCCGCTTAATGTCGACTCGAATATCGGCTATCCCCGTTTGTTCTCTGACCCACACCGCTCTCTTCCTTTCTCTTAACGTTAGTCCTAAGATTTTTGTTCCATCGCTCTTTGTGCGGTCCTTAACTTGTTCTTACCCGCCGTGGTTGCTCAGTGGCTATGGTGTTGGGCTGCTGTGCACGAGGTCGCGGGAACGAATCCCGGCCACGGCGGCCGCATTTCGATGGGGGCGAAATGCGAAAACACCCGTGTACTTAGATTTAGGTGCACGTTACAGAACCCCAGGTGGTGCAAATTTCCGGAGTCCCCCACTACGGCGTGCCTCTAATCAGAACTGGTTTTGGCACGTAAAACCCCATAATTTATCTACTTGTTCTCAAGCTTCTTTGTTAACCTCCATGTTTCTGACCCATATGTTAGCACCGGTAGAATGCAATGATTGTACACTTTTTATTTCAACAAGAGTGGTAAGCTCCCAGTCAGTATTTGGCAGTGCCTGCCGTATGCACTCCAACCCAATTTTATTCTTCTGTAAATTTATTTCTCGTGATCAGGGTCCCCTGTGAGTAATTGACCTAGATGAATGTACTCCTTTACAGACTCTAGAGGCTGACTGGCGATCCTGAATTCATGTGCCCTTGCCAGGCTATTGAACATTATCTTTGTCTTCTGAATATGCATCTTCAACCCAATTCTTACACTTTCTCGATTAAGGTCCTCAATCATTTGCTGTAATTTGTCTCCATTGTTGATGAATAGGACAATGTCATCTGCAAACCGAAGGTTGCTGAGATATTCGCCGTTGATCCTCACTCCTAAACCTTCCCAGTCTAAGAGCTTGAGTACTTCTTGTAAGCATGCAGTGAATAGCATTGGAGAGATTGTGTCTCTTTGCCTGACCCCTTTCTTGATAGGTGACTTTCTACTTATTTTGTGGAGAACCAAGGTTGCTGTGGCATCCTTGTAGATGTTTGCTGAGATATTCATGTATGCCTCCTGTACTGCTTGATTACACAATGCCTCTATGACTGCTAGTGTCTCTACTGAATCAAATGCCTTTTCATAATCTATAAAAGCCATATAGAGAGGTTGATTGTACTGCGCAGATTTTTCGATTAGCTGATTGATGACATGAATATGATCCATCGTAGAATATCCCTTCCTGAAGCCAGCTGTTCTCTTTGTTGGTTGAAGTCAAGTGTTGCCCTGATTCTGTTGGAAATCATCTTGGTGAATATTTTATACAATACTGAAAGCAAGCTAATGGGTCTATAATTCTTCAATTCTTTAACGTCTCCCTTCTTATGGATTAGTATAGTGTTGGCGTTCTTCCAGCTCTCTGGTACACTTGAAGTTGTGAGGCATTGCGTATGAAGGGACGCTATCATTATCAATATCTCAGTATAAATAATGATGTTTCATCTTACGCGGAAATCAAAACAGGTGTTCAACAAGGATCAATACTTGGATCTCTTTGGTTTATAATTTATATTGTTACGACGTGTCACGGCCAGTGAAAAGTGAGGGAAGCGGGGGAGGAAAAAAAGGAGGACGTTCGTACGATTTCCACGAGCCAGTATATCCCAAAGAGCTACATCTTTGTGCATTGATTATTAAACGCTCCCTTAACTCTCTTCCGAGGCCGTAACAGATTGGTGGAGGTGCTAGGTAACACGAACCCAACGAAGGAAGCTCTACTCCCTGGTCATCGCAGCAGCCGCCGCCTTTCCGTACTTCCACCTTCGCCCATCGAGATGATGTCCCAAATGCATCGGGGCCACCTCCTACGTGTGCCTGGCCGTACTACCGAGTGCCGCCTAACTTCGGCGGGACATGAGGAGAAGAGTGTTGACGAATGGCTGAAGAACTATAAGTGGGTGAGCAGAAGCAGCGGCTGGGACTCGGCAGCACAGCTCAGTCATGTATTTTCACTGACGAACACCGCTGTCATGTGGTATGAAAACCTCGAGGGCATGTTCACCACTTGGAATCGTTTTGTTGAGGAAGTACAGAAGTGCTTCGGCGATTCTAACGCGAAGAAGAAGCGAGCGGAGCTGAATTGACTCAGAGGGCACAGCTTCTAGGGGAGAAATGTACGACATATAAAGAAGAAATTTTGAAGCTGTGCAAGATAGTGAATCCCAGCATGACTGAAGAGGACAAGGCTGGAGACTTTCTGAACGGGATAGTCGAAGACGTGTACCATTTCTTGATTGGCACAGAAAACCTGAACGCTGTGTCCGACGTGATGCAGCACTGTCGCACATTTGGAACGGTGAAAATGCGACATATAGCTCTGAAATTGGGCCGTCTGTCAAACGTCCCAACAGGGGATAGTGTCGACACTGTGCCGCCTAATGACCTCTCGTCAACAATACACCAGATTGTAAGAAAAGAATTGCTTCGATGTCAGCAAATCTCTCATTGCCCTAGCGCCTTTCAGGACGGCTGTGCACGAGAGACAGAACGCGCGCGAATGCCGCCGCTCCGGCCCCATGGCAGCCATCAGTTAATGCAGCAGATGTCGATGAATGCCAAGGTACACTGCGATCTGAGTACTCATATCGGACGCCCTCCAATTACGAACGGCGTTTTCGCTCACCTCGTTTCTCTCAACGAAAGTCGGCTGGTTACCGTCCCCATGAAGAGCGATACCGCTGCTCAATGCCTTCTGACGGGACTGGTCACTCCGAGCTGCCGCGGGTGTCTCGACCTCTGCCGGTGTGTTACAGTTGCGGTGTCTCGGGTCACATCTCGCGATTTTGCAACAACCCCCCTACATACCAGCGAGAGCCCTTGCTCATGTCTTCCCAGCCTTTCGACCGTCAGTTCTCTACGCCATGACCACCACGCACGCCCACCGGTTTACGCTACCCCTCGCCGGCCTCTGATCAAAGCTTAATGCCGCCACCAGCCCCACAAACTCGACGATCCCCATCGTCTCGGCGACGCACGCAGTCACCACCACCGGGAAACTAGTCGGCGCGGCCAATGGAGGTGAGGCCGCAAGATACTCGACACTGTCGACAGATATACCCCCGCCAGTGTTTATGCTGAAGAACAAAGTTTATGTACTTGTTCATGGCACTTGTGGATAAAGGCGCGACAATTTCGGCGATGAGCGTTAATTTTACGAACCTTCTTGGACTGAAAGTGATCTTTTGTCTAAGTCGTGGTGCGGCATTCCGTGGTGTGAGCGGTGATGCGTTGTGTCCTGTGGGAGTTTGCACTGAGGACGTGTCTTTGTGCGCAAAGTGTTTCCCACCGAATTCGTGGTTATTGCACGATCTACGCATGACGTTATTTTGGGAATCAATTTTTTTGCGGTAGTGTGGGGAAACTGTTGAGTGTAGAAGTGCGCACCTTTCCGTGCATGGTAGTTTCCGAGCTGCGCTATTAGAGAATTCATCCCGTGATGAATGCATCCTTTTGTCTCCGAGGACACGGTCGTTCCTGCATTCTCTGATGTATGCGTTCCAGTAGCCTGTTCTAGTAACGACCTTGCCATGTTCGACACCACGCTGGAACGGATTCATGTGACCTGTGTGAAAAAGAACATTTTAGTTCCCCATTTCGTGGTGGCTGTAGTTGAAGCCCGTGCAGGTGTGTGGACAATTAAGAGTTAAATGGAGCCTGCAATGTTGCGTCGGCGCATGAAACTTGCTGTAATCAAACCCGAATCCTTTAAGACGCTGGTGGCACTTGTTGATGCCACAGGCGGGAATGGACATCTCGGTTCTCAAGGTTCAGAAGATTCACAACTTCTACAAATGATCAGTAAGTCACTCAGCCAAAGCAAACGTCACACACTCCTGGGCGTTTTCTCCAAGCACTTGAAGTGTTCGACTTTTTAAAAAGTGGCAAAATGCCTTTAATTTCAGCGTCTCAAACACGTCATCGGATCAACGCCGATTCAGCGCATCCCGTATGGCAGAAACCTTACAGAGTGTCACCATCTGAGTTCAACATCATCAACGAGCAAGTGCAAAAGATGCTAGCAAAGGGAGTAATTGAAGAATCGGTGAGTCCCTGGGCCGCTCCCGCCATTCGAAGAACAAAGATAGTACGTGGAGATTCTGCGTTGAGTATCTCCGACTGAGTTCCGTAACCAAGGAAGACGTCTATCCCCTGCCCCGTATTGATGACGCCATTGAATGCCTGCATTCCGCTTCCTACTTTTCTTCCGTGGATCTGAGAGCCCGTTATTGGCAAATTTCGATTCACCCAGATGACAAGGAAAAAACGGCATTCGTTACGCCTGATGGGCTGTGCGAATTCAACGTCATGCCGTTCGGATTTTGCAATGCACCGGCTACATTCGAAAGGTTCATGGACACTATTCTGCGCGGTTTAAAATGACATATCTGTATGTGCTACCTTGATGATGTCGCAATTTTTGGACGCACATTTAGGAGCACCACGCTCGTCTCAATATTGTACTCGAGTGTATCGAAAAGGCTAGTCTTGAGCTGAATTTAAAAAAAAAAATGCCATTTTGGCGAGCACCAAACAGTGATGTTAGGACATCTCGTCGATAAAGATGGAATTAGACCCGACCAACAGAATACTGCAGCCGTTGAATCATGTGAGCAACCTCAATCTGTCAAACAACTTCGTAGCTTAGTAGGGCTCTGCTCATATTTCCGGCGGTTCATACCCGGTTTCGCGGAAGTCGCTCAACCCCTAACGAATCTTCTGCGTAAGAACACTGCGTTTAAGTGGACTCCTGAGTGTGAAGCCGCTTTTGCCAGCTGAAGTTTTTGTTAACGGCAGCACTTCGATCCTTCGTCTCCAACGGAGATTCACACAGTCGCAAGTAGCGTCGGCATCAGTGCCGTTCTCGTTCAGTGCTCTAGAAACAAAGAACATGTTGTCGCGTACGCAAGCCGTTCTTTAAGCAAGCCGGAACGCAACTGCACTGTGACGGAACAAGAATGCCTAGCGGTAGTATTTTCCGTGCAGCGGTTTCACTCGCACGTCCATGGTCGCCCGTTCACCATCGTCACAGATCACCATTCTTTGTGCTGGCTGGTCAATCTTCGTGACCCATCCGGTCACCTCGCGCGATGGGCCCTTCGTCTACAGGAATATGCGTTCACCATTTGGTACAAGAGTGGTCGTCGACACGGTGACGCGGATTGCCTTTCTAGGATGCCACAACGTACGACGGACTTGGAAGCCGACAACTTTGACCACATTATCACTTCGCTGTCGCCTGACTTTCCCGATTCGTTGACATTCGCCGCAGAGCAGCGCAAAGACCCAAACTTGAATGCTATTTTCTGTGCCACACAGGGGCGTATAACCGAAGACCGATTTTGCGTCCGAGATGGTCTTCTTTACAAAAGGAACTTATCAACGACGGGCGCCCGCTTTCTACTGGTGGTTCTGGAGTGTCTTCGAACATCTGTTCTGCGCGTTACGCACGATGACCAGACCTTTGGTCACTTAGGGACCGCGCGAACACTTAGTCGCACCAAAGAACGATTTTACTGGCCTCCAATGCGCAAAACAATTGACACCTATGTGGCCAGTTGCACACAGTGTTAGAGCCACAAGCGACCTACCTCAGCTCCAGTCGGTCACCTACATCGAGTAAAGCCCCCAGTTTCCTTTTTGAAAAAGTCCGCATAGACCTGATCGGGCCGTTTCCGCGTTCTTCAAGAGGCAACCGGTGGATAACTGTGTGTGCCGACTACCTTACGCGGTATTGTGAAACGGCATCCCTATCCTCCGTCACTGCTGCGCAGGTTTATGATTCTGTGCTTCATTCAATCATACTCCGACACGGAGTGCCTCGCGTGGTAATTAGTGACAGTGGTCGCCAATTTATTGCCAACGTTGTGGAAGAATTACTGCGTTCGTGTGCCTCCAAGTTCCGACACTCAGCAGCTTATCATCCAGAAACTAATGGCCTCACCGAGGGCACAAACCGAACGTTGACCAATATGTTATCAATATACGTCGCTTCGGACCACAAGAACTGGGATCAAGTATTACCGTTCGTGACGTACGCTTTCAACTCTGCGAAACACGAAACGACCGGCATAGCCCTTTCTTCCCTCTTTACGCGCGCCAACCTCATCATACGCTGGGCACCATCTTTCCTTTTGTCATCCATGACTATTTGTCTATCGCCGAGACTATGTGTCGTACAGAAAATGCTCGTCGACTTGCTCGCTTGCGTACATTGACCGCGCAAGACCACTCTAAAACACGCTACGACAGTCAACACCAGCATGTTACCTTAAAGTCCCTATATAAGAAAAGTACCACCATCTACTCTTTCCTCCGCCGCCTCCTCTCCTAAAGCGCTTGCTTTTAATGCGATAGCAATTATATGGACACTTCAACCGAATTTCTGCCGTCGGCGTCGCCGTCGCCGTCGCCGTGAGGTTCCGTATAGATAAAATCTTCACCGCGCGCCGTATGCCTGAGCGGAAGCGTGCTGGGACGCGCGCTATCACGGAGAGCGAACGCACTCAATCTCCCACGCGCAAGCAACGAAGCGGGAAGCCAGCGCCGGAGGGAGCGGGGGGGGGGGGGGGGGGGGGCACTTCTACTGTGCCAACAAGTGCGCTCGTCGCTCGACCGCACGGTCTCTTATCTCTCCCACGCGCAAGCAAGGAAGCGGGAAGCCAGCGCCGGAGGGAGCGGGGGGGGGGGGGGGGGGGCGCACTTTCCTTTGCCAACAACCGCGCTCGTCGCTCGCCGCACCGTCTCTTATCTCCACACGGCTCTGACCGTTATGCACTGTGCGTTCGCCGCTCAGTTTCTGTTGAAGCGATAGACCGCACGTACCTTCGCCCGCTGCTGCGGCGTATATATGCGCTTGCTGCCAGCGTTTTGACAGTCGTTGTCTGCAGTCATTCAGTGTGATCTATTCATGTTTGTTTGTGCGCGCTCACACCACGCTTGTTCATTCAGTTAGTAATAGTCGGGCCACATTTTCCAACGCACGCTACACATGTAATGCTGCCCGGATCGGCAGTGCAGCGCTACAGGTGTGTCCCTTCGCACGCGCGCTGCCCACGGGAAGCGCTTCTCATCAACACCACCGTTTCACACGCGCCTTCTCGTGGTCATCGAGTCTCTCTTCATGTCGGTCTACTTACGCCGCAGCACACCTGCTTACTTAATCAGCTCATGTTTACTACAATTCATATTGCTACCAAAGCCGCTCACCTTACTTCGTATGACATTGCTGTGTTGCTATCGCATTCATTGCTTCGCCCTTAGGGCGAAACTGTGACATTTTTTAGGAGCGAAGCTCCTTATAGCGGCACCCGTTCCGTCCCCGTCGTAGTAGTAGTAGTGTGTAACCAGTCTGAGAAAAATGAGAAAAAAAATTTCGAAGTTGTGTCCGTAGCGCGGAATCGAACCAGGGACCCCTAGCTTCCGAGCGCGCAGCGTTAGCCCACTACGCCACGAAGCGCACATAGACACACGCACCACGATGGCAATAAATACCGAACATTAACGAAAGGCCGCGTTTCTAGCGCGTTTCTAACGCGTTTGTGCTAGCGCGTTACGGCCCGTGTAAGAAGCTGGTGTAAGACGCTGTGGCCTCTCCGCCTTACCTTCAACGCGTTTCGAACGCGCTCCCTAAGGCGGTGGCAAGTCAAGTTCAAGTCGAGGAGCGTTTATGAATACGGGGGGTATACTCTCTCAGCAGTCATGTGATGGCGTCGGCAAACGCGGTGCACATTCCGGCATGTGTAAATGGCTGCTTAAGACGCTGTGGCCGCTCCCCCTTACTAGAGAGTACTGCATGTTTCTAACGCGTTTGTGCTAGCGTCCCCTTAAGCGGGAGATCCGATGATTCTCTCCGGAGCTTCGCCCACTCATCATCATTCACCCCGTGGATATGCTGTGATTTTTTTTTTCTTTACTTTTTGCTTGCGAAAGCCAAGCCGACGGTGGCGCACCTAGAAAGTCCACGTTGAAGCTTTCAGGCCGGGCGCGAGCCGCCGGCGGCGACTGCGGCTGCGCAGAGGACTTTCAACATGGCTCTGAGGCGGAAAAAAAGAAAATACAAAGAAGTGAAAAGCTCGCGCTATCATCGTCCAATCGGAGATACAGGAGAGAGAGAAGCGGCGTTTATCAAAGGATGGGGGTACTCTTCTTATATAGGGACTTTATGCTACCTACGTTCCCGGTGACCTCGTGTGGCTGTGGACTGCAATACGCAGACGTGGCTTGAGTTAAAAACTACTTGCAGACTATGCCGGGCCGTTCATTGTTCTCGATCGTCTAAGCGAGGCGTACTACACAAATGCACGTCTGACTCCAAATGGCCGTCGTTCCTGCAAGACTGAGGTGACGCATGTAGCCCGCTTGAAGCCACGAAGGAAGCAGGAGTGACTTGCCCGGCGGGCTTCGTCTGGGAAAGGAGGAATGTTACGACGTGTCACTGCCAGTGAAAAGCGAGGGAAGCGGGAGAAGAGAAAGCGGAGGACGACGTTGCTCCTGCGATTTTCACGAGCCAGTATATCCTAAGGAACTACATCTTTGTGCCTTGATCATTAAACGCTCCCTTTAACCCTCTCCCGAGGCCGTCCCAATATTAAAGATTTGTGTTACATGTCCGAGTCTCCAGAATTAGTTATGTATGCAGACGATACTAACATATTCTTTAAAGCGGCTACTGTAACGGAGCTCGAATTGAAAGTTAACAATTACCAGAAGCAACTCTCTAGCTGGTTACAACAGAATGAGCTACAAATGAATTCTTCCGAAACAAAGTCTATATTTGCTCCTACTGATAAACCACGTAACCGCAATGCTGCTATTCTTTTTCAAGATAGGTTGATAGAGCAGTTAAAATGTCAACCATTTTTCGGAGTGAATTTGGCCTGGAACATGCACTTCGACAAACTTGCTACGGAACTAAGCAGAACTTTTGGTTGCTTATACAGACTGAGTAATCTGGTTCCTCCATGGTTGAAAAGTTCATTGTACCACGGATTCTTTTATTCTAGATTAACTTACTGCATAATATTTTGGGGCACTACTTCGCAAAAGAAGTTATAATTAATTGATAGTACTGCAAAAAAAGAGTCTTACGTGCCTTCGAGGGATATCATGGCCTTGTACAAAACTTTAGAACCAAATCATTTTTATAAAACATTCTCTGTTAAAGACAAACCATGTGTATTATTACAAGTTGATGCGATACATTAAACAAAAGAAATCCTGAATGTCCCCAACAATCTGCACTGCAGCCTTCGACAACATAATATGAGGACACCAAAAATAAGGACCAATTGCGGGAAACAACCGGTCAGTTACCAGGCACCTTCACTACTAAATCGCCTACGTGCTTTTGAAGATAAATTATGGAAGGTTCGAATAAATCAAACAAAACCTTTCTAATTGTGAACAATAATGTGTTTGATTAGAACCGCAATATAAACTGTCAGTCTTTTGTTTCTTTTATTTCCAGATTATTGTTGGTCTGAAACAAAATGTACTTTGTGTATTCTGTCAGATTCTCATATTTCTTGTAGACATGTCCTGCTTTTACGAAAATAATACACTGTCTCGCGACACTCCAGTTGATTTCGGTATTATTCATTTATCTTTTTAAGAAAATACTGCCAGTCTGAATGCCAGACTTTAGGCAGGGGTGAGCAATACATTGAAAATATAACGACACAGAAAATACAGAACTGAAAAGGAACGAAGTAAAATGTAGAGCCGATCCTACTCCAGTAACATAAAATGTATAAATCCTATAGAATGAAAGCCCACACAAATCAAAACAGTTATGTAATATAACAACATCAACTAACACCACATTGGCACCATAGCAGTAGCAATTACCACTTATATAACGCAGGAAAAATGGCTGGAGCAGATACATACGCTGCTCAAGAACTTAATGTCTAACAACAAGTGAACAACTTCGGCAGTTATGCTCTCGAACAAAACAACGACAGATGTCACACACAATACAAATAATGTCGGAAGCAATAGTATAAGTACAGAGGAACATGTTTAACTAAAACACGTCAACAAGTTAAATAGCAATAAAGTAGTCACTCTGACTGCATGGGGGGTCACAACAAAGTACACTGTAAAAATAAATCAAATAAAATTGTCAGTAAGACAGTGCAGACAACGCCCGAACGAACGATTTCAGATCGGTGCTATCGAGAACCTCTGGTGGCAAATTATTCCAGTCGTTAATCGAACGAGGAAAAAAAGAGTACCTGTATATATTGGTATAGCAGAGGTGTTCAGTAACCTTTTTAGGGTGAGATGAGTGCGTTTTGCGGCGTAAGATTGGTTTGACGTATTTACTTTTCTCTATTGCTAACTTGTCATTATATATAAGAGCTTCATTCTTTCACGATACTGTCCCAATTCTAAAGTTTCTAATTTTGCGCTTTCCAAGAGAGCTGTTGGAGATGTGTCGCATTGGTAGGCGTTAAATATAAATCTTACAGCTTTCCTCTGTACTGATTCTAGCTTATCTATGTTAACTTGTGTGTGCGGGTCCCCGACAGCCGACGCATACTCTAGTACTGGTATCACGTATATTTTATAGGCAAGTAGTTTAATTTCGTGGCTGGCCTGAGCTAGTGCCCGTCTTGATATCCGAGTTTTCTCAAAGCCTTTTTTTTTCAATGTATGATACATGTTCATTTCATCTTAAATCAGATGTAATGACAAGGCCAAGGTACGTATATGTTGAAACAAAAGACAAGCAATGGTTTCCCAGACTGTATTGGAATTTTAAAGGGTCCTTCTTGCGGGTTATAGTCATCGCCACAGTTTTTTACGGGTTAATGTTCATTTGCCACGTAAAGCACCAATTCTGAATTTTAGATAAAGAGTTATTTAGAAGAACTTTGTCTCTGTAGGCGTTAACTTTCACATAAAGTACGCAGTCGTCTGCGAAAAGCCGTATCTTTACCGGAATAACATGAACCATATCGTTAATAAAGACCAAGAAGAAAAGAGGCCCGAGGATAGATCCTTGTGGTATGCCAGATTCAACCGGCGCAGACGGTGAACTGCTGCCATTAACCGTGACGCACTGATACCTGCAGTTTAGATATGCTTCGATCCAGGCTAATAAAGAGTCGTTTTTCACAATTGGTTTTAGTTTGATAAGTAGCTTACGGTGTGAAACACGGTCAAATGCTTTTTGGAAATCTAAGAATAAGATATCAATTTGGTTCTTATTGTCTAAACTGATGGTGTCACAAAAGAGCGCGTAATCAAAGCGCGCCGAGTGTCGCGCAAGCCAGCGAAAGAACACGCCGGTGCCGCGGCAACTTCAACGGAGGGAGAGAGCGCATACGCCTCAAGCAACAACGCTAACAACGGCGCCGAAACGTCTGGAAGAGGTTCGACGAAGCGACGTTAACCGGAGAGGTAGAGAGAGAGAGGGAGCACACGCGCGCGCCGAGACACCTTCTCACCCGGCGAGTCGACAGACATAACTACAGCGTGAGCGCGCGCGCCAACAGCATGAGTCATCACCCCCCCTTGAGAATGTTCCGAAAGCAGCGGTCGAAGGTACGAGAAAAGAGTAGAAGCTTCCCAAGCTTTGGCCATGCTACGAGATCACGACACCGATAAGAATGTTCGAGAACGCCTGTGGAAGCTATATAACCGCCGTGCGAGAATCAGAGGGTGGAATCCAGGAATCCAGGAGTCCAGTGAGGAATTCAGGAGTTGAGTCCGCACCGTGAAGTGATGTAACGTGAAGACCAAGCGTCTGCGGAAGAAGGGGATTCCCCGGCAAGCTAGTCGACGAGTTCATCGAGCGTCTGCATTTCCGGAAGAAGTTCTTTCTTCGAGATTTGCTCCCAAGTTACGCCGAGATCGTCTGACTCCAAGACCAACCAGCACGGTGAATACGATTGGACACTTAGTGTTCCTTTTTATTTTGTGTTTTACGTGTTGGACTCTCAGTGCTTGTCGTGAATTATTTTCTTGTGTTAATACCCATCTGATTTGTATTGTGTTGTGTCTAGCCTAAGTGTGCAAGTGTGTGTGTAACTGCCTTGTGTGAAGAATATATTTTGTTGTGTTTTGACAACTCTGGGCTCTGACTCGGTCTTTGGACAGCAACCGGCGTTCGCTGGCGCACCAGAGGGCCCACTCTTAATTGTCCTTGCTTTCGTGGGATTATTTTCGGAAGCTGATAATGGTGGTGGTGGTTAAAACTTATTTATTGTCCTTAAAATTGCTGCGAAGAGACTCCGGCTGGTCGGAGGTTCTTGGCTTGCGGTGGGGGGCCCTCAGTCCAGGGCTCCGCTTGCGGCTGCCGTTCTGCGGGCCCGGTCAATCAGACTTAGCTGATCGTCCAGGCTCTCGCTGGCCAGCAGCTCTTCCCATCGCTCCGCTGTGGGGTGTTGTATGGGGGGTACGGCAGTGATAGCCTGACATGCCCACGTGACATGATATAAGGTTGCTTTGTCTGAGCACCATGGGCAGCGAGAAGGGTATGCCGTAGGATGTATTTTACTGAGGATATGCAAATTGGGATACATGCCAGTTTGGATTTGTCTCCAACTGACCGATTCCTCTTTATTTAGTGTTCGGTGTGGTGGGGAATAGGTTTTCCTAAGTCCTCTATAGTGGTTTAGAATGGCCGAGTAGTCGCACGGGACGGGAACGGCTTCCCCAGGGGAGCATTTGGGGGGTGCTCGGCTCGTGTACCCTCGAGCTACCCTATCCGCCGCCTGGTTTCCCTCCAGCCCCATGTGACCCGGGGTCCATATTATCCGATGCCGTATTGGGTGTGTGTGTGTACTGAGATGCTCGCCAGTGTCTGTCGCGCTTAGGATGATACCGAGGGCAGGCTGGCTGATGCGCCCTTGTAGATAGTTACGGCAAGCCGCTTGGGAGTCTGTAAGAACTGTGAGCGATCGTCTATGTCTGTAGCCATGGGCAAGAGCGAGCGCAATAGCTGTTTCTTCGGCTTCGGTGATATTGTGGCATCGTATGGAGGCGCTGGTCAGTTCTTGGAGTGTGTTGTCCAGAACTGTGGTTACTGCCTTGGTGTTCGTGCGGTCGTAGTTGGCAGCGTCAACATAGTATGTGGTGTTCTTGTGCCCGTACTCTCGTTCGAGAGCTTCCACTCTGGCTTCCCGCCGTCCCTGATGTAGTCGGGGGTCCATATTACGGGGGATTGGGGCGACCTTATAGGTGGTGCGAAGGTGGTCTGGAATGGGCTTGCTGGCGAGCTGCTTCATGGAGCTGGCCGGTATAACCGAGGCGTCGGAGTAATGCGCAGCCTGTTGGTGTTTGTGCAAGTCGCTGCAGCTGTGTGGCGAGCTGCGCTTCGCAAAGTTCTGCATAGGTGTTGTGCAGACCCAGTGCGAGGAGCTTGCTCGTGGGAGTGCCCTGGGGTAGCTTGAGTGCCGCCTTATAGGCCTTCCGGAGCATGGCTTCCACTTGGTCCTGTTCGCCTTTGGTAAGTCGTTGATAGGGCAAACTGTATGTTATCCTACTAACCACGAGGTTGCGTATGAGTTTCAGAGTGTCCTCTTCGCGCATACCATGGTGACGAGTGGCGACCCGGGATATCATTCGGGCAACCTGCAGCGTGGTAGTGCGGAGGATAGTGAGGGTGTGATTCACATGGCGCTTTGACTGGATCCACATACCCAATATACGGATGGTGGTTTTCTCTGGGATTTGTTGGCCGGCGACAACGACGCGCAGGCTGTAGCCTGGGTCCTTCTGCGCCGATTTGGGGGGCTTGTGTTGCCAGATTCTTAGGAGCTCAGACTTCTCGGTTGCACAGGTCAGGCCACGTGCCTGTACGTATTGTTCGACGCAGGTGGCTGCTTTTTCTCCAAGGGACCCTCGCGTAGCCCAGATTGTGATGTCATCCGCGTACATTGCGTGATGGATGCCATCAATGCGATGGAGTTCGTGCGCAAGACCAACCATGGCTACGTTGAACAGTAGCGGGGAGAACACTGAGCCCTGTGGGGTGCCCTTGTTCGGAACCTTGATGATGTTTGAGCGGATTGAACCGAGACCGACCGTGGCGGTGCGGTCCAACAGGAATGCCTGAACATAACTGTAGGTGCGCTGTCCGCAGTGAAGGGCAGCGAGGCCGTCGAGAATGGCTTGATGGCTCACATTATCAAAGGCGCCCTTGATGTCCAAGGCCAGAATGATATTTTCTCCTTGCTTTGGGGCAGTGTCAATGACATCTTCCTTTAGTTGAAGCAGTACATCCTGGGTTGAAAGATGTGCCCGGAATCCGTACATTGAATGCGGGAGAAGGTCATTGTCCTCGAGATAGTTTTGCAGGCGGCTAGTGATGACGCGTTCGAAGACTTTGCCGAGGCAGGAAGTGAGTGATATTGGTCGAAGGTTCTCGATCTGGAGCTTCTTACCCGGCTTCGGTATCATCATCACCTCTGCGTGCTTCCACTCGGGGGGGAGCGTGCCACATTGCCAATGGTCGTTTAGGAAGTTCGTGAGTTCTTGTACGGCGGTGTCGTTGAGATTCCTGATAAGAGAGTACGTGATTTTATCCGCCCCCGCTGCTGTGTTGCGGGTGCTGCTGCGAATGGCAGCATTAACTTCGTCCAACGTTATCGGCCGGTCCAGGGTGTGGTTTGCATAACCTTGATACCTCGCCCGATAGGGAGGCGGGTGATAATCACCATAGCATTTGCGCTGTACTTGAGCAAGCAGCTCGTCGTCCGTGCCTTCAAAGGCGTGTATGAGGCGCTGGACTGATTTGTTTGTCTCATTTTTTGTTCGAGTAGGATCAATCAAGGCTCGTAGAACGTGCCACGTGCGGGCCGTACCCAGTGAGCCTCGAAGCGAGTCGCTGAACTGGGCCCAGTTAATTCGTGCCAGTTGCTCAGCATACTGCTCAGCCTCGAGGGTGAGAGATGCGATCTTGAGCTTGAGACGTCGGTTATGTTTTCGGGTCTTCCATCTGCGGATGAGGCTTCTTCTGGCTTCCCACAGGTGCAGAAGATGGCCGTCCACTTCTGGGAGTTGAGATGTTCTTTTCATGAGGGTGGTGCAACGGTCCCGAATTTCTATAATTTGCTCGCACCAGTCAGTGAGGTTTGCAAGGTTGCCAATTGAATTCTCGCTCTCGCGACGGAAGACGTCCCAGTTTGTGATGCGGGCTTGTCCAATGGAGCGGCGCATCGCACTCTCCGTAATTTGTGTACGGAGAATGCAGTGGTCACTACCCAAGGATTCCTGCAAGTTGTCCCAATTATAGTTTGCACTACCACGGGCGAAGGTGAGATCGGGACAAGTGTCCCTGCATACGCTGTTGCCGATCCGGGTAGGGTTTGCTGGATCCGTAAGCAGTTCGAGTTGGAATTTTTCGGTGGCAGCTGCAAGTTGTTTGCCTTTGACATCCGAACGATTGTATCCCCAGCGTTCGTCGAGAGCATTGAAGTCCCCGAGGAGTACGAGTTCCTTCCCCTGGGCTAATTTGCAGGCACCCTGAACAAGAGCGTGGAAGTCGGTGGATTTTTGTTTCGGGGGACTATATACATTGACGATTATGATGCTTCGCCTCTCGGCCTTCTTTTTGCGCCTGAGAATTAGCTCCACTATCACATGGTCGATGTTGGTGTCGGGGATGTTGTCAAGACCAATTGCAGTTAATGCTTTGTTAATCAGGACGGCCGCTCTGCCTTCTGTCGGGCTATCGTAGGACTCATAGCCTGGGAGTATGGGTGATGTGCCAGGTTCCTGTAGCGCTATGACATCTGGTTGAGCAAGGTGTGTGTTAATGTATTGTTGGAGGAGGCTCCGCTTTTTGCGGAAGTCGCGGCAGTTCCATTGCCAGATTTCTAATGGTTCGCCAATGGGTGGGGTTGTACTGCCCATGGTTAATTCGTGTTGTGGGGAGGTGTGGTTGTCGGAGTGTTGACTTGCGAGGCCGATGTGAGGCCGAGGTCAGCGTGTGTCAACGCCGGTGTAGAGTAGTGTTCAGGGGCAAGCGATTCCAAGCTTACTCTGAGAGGGACTTGGTCTTCCGTGGTGCGGGAGCTGCGGGTGGCCCTCTTCCTTCGTATATTACCGCCTGTTTCGGCAATTTGGGTGTCGAGGCGTGTCTCGAGGGAGTCAAGGCGGGCTCCGAACTGTGTGAGGTGTTGTGTGAAGACGATACTGAATTGTTGGGAGAGTTGTTGGGAGAGCGCAGACAGCATTTCGCGTATCTCTTCGCGTGTGACTGCGGAGTCCGTCGGGGTGGGAAGCGAGGGCGGAATCTTAGGGGTTGCGTGTCTTTTGGGGTTGTTTTGTGAGTGGCATTCGGTGGATTCCGGTGGCGATCCAATGCGCGCTATTAGGGCGTGGAGTTGAGCGCTGTCCTTAGCTTGACGCGCCTTGACGGCAGCCAGCTCCTGTTTGAGCTTGAAATTTTCTGCGAGAAGGTGTTCGTACGCGGGGGACTGAGTGTTGGGCGGAGCGATGGGTGTCGCCCCTACTGCTGGCCAGCTCACCTTGGTATCAGTGCCGGCTGAAGAAGTGAAATTGTGCTTCTCGGCAGACTTGCGAGAGGCCTGCTGGGGCTGCTGGCGTGTGGGTTGCTGCTGTTGCCCTTTGGTCTTCCGGTCCTGGTTCTGCGGCTGTTGCTGCTGGCCAGGTCCTGCAGGGGGTAGAGGAGGGAAAGACTGCGACCGCGAGTGAGAGAGGCTGCGCGAAGTCTCCCCCTCCTTGCTGAACCACCTGCGTTTGGTATTGGGTGGGTTGCGCTGAGGGTTGCGCCAACGGGGTTGGGTGGGTGGGGTGGGCCACGGCCGCAGGGTCTTCAGTCTCTGTGAGCACTCTTTGGCACCCGTCAGGTGGCCTTCCCCACATACTTGGCATTTGGGAGCACAGGGGTGACCATCCACAGGGTCGAGGGTCCCGCACTGCCGACACACTCGAGCGTTCGGCGTAGGATACACGTCTGATCGGTGCCCCAGTTGTAGGCAGACTTGGCAGGCTTGCCGCGTCGGCTTGTAAGGGTGGCAGGCTACCTCCCCACCGTAATACAGTACATAGCGGGGGATGAGGGGGCCCTCGAAGGTGATCAAAGCGGATTTAGTAGCACCAAGCATCCGCGCACTGTGCACTCTCACCCCCTGCGTGCGCACGCGGAGGTTGGCAGTGAGTTCTTCAGGAGTAGTGCCGGGGTCTATGCCATGGATGACTCCACGCAACGTGTCTTCGGGGGCCGCCACGTAAGTGTTGAATTCGTGGGTATTCCCCCCCAGTGTCAGGGTGGTGATCCGGCGGAGAACTTGGGCGGTGTCAACATGTGGCGTGCTGGCAATAATAATGTTCGATCCGGGGCGGGTGCGGATGATGAAGTGGTCACCTGTGCAATGTTGTTGAGAATCGCCTGCCACCACAATGGCTCGGGAGATTTGGTGTGTCGTGAAGTTCCGAATGGCCAGACCCTTTTTCGGCCGCATGATGATTTTTAGGTCTGTGCGTGGGAGCGGCGGCAGCTTCCGTCGTAACTGGCGTGGCTCCTTCACATGTTGTGTTGTTCGCGCCGACGCAGCGCAGGCCGCGTCTTTCGACGCAGCGGGAGCGTTCTCCGCCGAGGCAGCCCCGGCGACGGTGTGGCTGGGAGGAACGCTTGCAGGACCGGCTGCCTGCGTTGTTTCCGCCCGAGCTTGGTCGAACTTTTTCTGGCGTTGGCGTTGACGACGGGAAATCGCCAGTTTCCAGTTCGCATCGGTGTCAGTCACCGGCCCCCACGGTGCAGACGAGGTGGGCTGAAGTACTGGGGCCTCGTCGTCGCTTGCCGAGGTGAGCTCGTCGAGGTCGAGGATGTCCGTGGGGCCCAGGGGCTCGGAGGGGTTGACCGCAGGTTGCAGGCATGGGGTGGTGGTCGTGCCGGCAATCAGCGTGATGGGAGCGTCCATATTGGTGGTGGAGGGTGCCGCGTCGCCAGACCTGGTGGCCCGTACTCGCCGACGCGAACTAGGTCCACCCTTAGGCCTAGCGGGCCAACGCCCGCTTCGGATCTTCTCGAGCCGATAAAAAAAAATAAAAAATGTCCTACCGGCTCGGGAAAGATGTCCGGGTGTTGCCGATCGTGAGTTCTTGGTGGTCCGACGCAATGTCGGTGACGATCTCGAGGTAATCCGGTCAGTGAGAGCATATGTTCGGCGGAGCTCAAGCGACGCACATCCGCTCACTCCGAACGCTCTAGGGGATCCGGAAGCTGATAAGCCGGCTTTGGAATTTAGTCCGGCGTCTGCGCCTCGTTCACCGGGGTCTGTGACAATATTTCTGGCGTCCGCGACAGGACCTTTCTGGTGCAAATTGTGTGTCCATAGTAGGGAGAAAGAGCCTAGGGTCGTTTACATTGCTATTTTAAACGATTTTGAGTGTTGCACCACGGTTCGCTAATTTGTGCACGCGGCTAGAATTTTGAAGGGCATTATGGATCTAGAGAAATTAGTTGCCCTTGGTGAGAAGAAGGGTCTTTCCGGAGCGGAACTACGGAAGTGGGTTAGTCAGAAGGAAAAAGAAGCTGTAGAAAGAGAGAAGCTAGCGGCCGAACGGGCCAAAGAAGAAAGAGAGGCGATGGAGCGAAGAGAGGAAAGAGAAGCAAAGGAGCGACAGATAAGAGAGAAAAGAGAAGCAAAGGAGCGACAGATAAGAGAGGAAAGAGAAGCAAAGGAGAGAGAAAGACAGAGACAGCATGAGTTAGAACTCGAACGACTTCGATTGCAGCAGCGTACAGACGCTCCCGCCCAGGCAAGAGTCGATAGCACTGAAAGGGAAGAAACTAGCTTCCGTCTGAACCCAAGCAAACAGCTTGTGGCATTCGATGAAAGAAAAGATGATCTGGATGCTTATTTGCATAGATTTGAGACAGTTGCTAAAAGCCAGAATTGGCCAGAGGATCAATGGGCCACTGCATTGAGTACGTGTTTGAGCGGTGAAGCACTTAGCGTGTACGGTAGGCTGACGCCAACCGATGCCTCTAATTATGGAAGGGTGAAAGCTGCTTTACTGAAAAGATTTAGGTTCACCGTAGGAGGCTTCCGAGATAAGTTTAGGACTGGAAAGCCCGCCGATGGCGAGACTGCCACGCAATTTGCCGCGCGGCTCAGTCACTATATGATAGGTGGACCGAACTTTCAGAGACTGCACAGGAGTACGGTGCGCTTGGAGAGCTTCTGATCAAGGAGCAGTTCCTCATCAGTTGCCACCCGAGCCTGTCTCTCTATCTGAAAGAAAGGAAAGCTAAATCGCTTCAAGATATGTTGGAATTGGCAGACCAATTTTTGGAAGCACAGGGAGGCACCAATCTCTCCAAAATCAGAAAAGAGGAGCCAGAGGACGCAGAGAAACCGGCATCCGATGAAAGGAGAAACCCTCAGAGGCCGGTTCCGAGGTGTTATCTCTGTAACCGACTGGCCCACCATGCTAGCAATTGTCGGACCAATTTTACGCGCCCCAATGATGTCAAATGTTTTAAATGTGGGCGAACTGGGCACAAAGCCAATTCATGTCGCAACGGAGTGAAGGAAACTCCCCAAACATCCTGTGTGTATGCCCCGCCAAAACATCAAGAAGAAGACATAAACGGCGGCTTTGTAGAACTTCGAGACGGAAAAAGAATTCCGGTCGTTAATGCGGTGATGACACAACGCCCAGAATTTCCCGATAAGGGAATGCCTGTCCTTGCCGGAAAAATGGCAGGAAAACAAATTACGGTGTTACGAGATTCCGGCACCAGCACAGTGATTGTGCGAAGAGACTTAGTCAAAGACGAAGAGCTCACGGGCGAAACCAGTTTGGTCTACCTAGTCGATGGTACGGCTAGGAAGCTTGCCGAAGCCAAAATTGAGGTCGATACCCCCTAGTACAGTGGGAAAGTCACTGCGCTTTGCATGGACAACCCACTGTACGACCTAATCATAGGAAACGTCGAGGGAGTTCGCGCCCCAGACGATCCGAAACCTTTGGAAGAAGAGTCGAATATCGAACCATCGACGATTGAAGAGCCACGCGGAAAACCATCAACATCTGTCGAGAGCACCGTGGCAGCAGACAACCGAACTCAAACAAAGGTTCAGGCAAGGCCTTTCCAGATCCCTTCCACGCCCGATGCCGAAAATAAAGCGACCGGGACCCATAACCACGCGAAACACTACTATCGAAAGACCAAGGACAGGAAATTTAAATTTAAGAACCGTTAACGATTAGTGTGTGGTGCAAAGTGTTTTGATTGAGTGCACTGAGTGTTTGTTTATGTATTTGTTTGTGTTCTGTAAATTACCCTGTCATAGTTTTGTATACTTGTTGCACATGTTATACTTCAAATGTTTGCCTTGTTACGCGAGATATGTATTTTTGTATAGTACAAGTGTAATTGTTACGTGAGAGATGCATTATTGTATAATATAAGTGTACTAGTTACACTAGCGATGTGTTATTGTGTAGTCCAAGCGTACTTGTCTGACTTGTGTTTGTATTCGATGTATCGCAAGTGATGTGTGAATTGTGGTGGACTGATTTATGGACTTACGGACTCGTGTGTAGTGGACTTTTGTGCGCGCTTCTTTTGTGTTTCTTTGAATATTATTGCATAATATTCTTAAAGTGGGGGGCAGTGTCACAAAAGAGCGCGTAATCAAAGCGCGCCGAGTGTCGCGCAAGCCAGCGAAAGAACACGCCGGTGCCGCGGCAACTTCAACGGAGGGGGAGAGCGCATACGCCTCAAGCAACAACGCTAACAACAGCGCCGAAACGTCTGGAAGAGGTTCGACGAAGCGACGTTAACCGGAGAGGTAGAGAGAGAGAGGGAGCACACGCGCGCGCCGAGACACCTTCTCACCCGGCGAGTCGACAGACATAACTACAGCGTGAGCGCGCGCGCCAACAGCATGAGTCATCACCCCCCCCCCCCCCCCCCTTGAGAATGTTCCGAAAGCAGCGGTCGAAGGTACGAGAAAAGAGTAGAAGCTTCCCAAGCTTTGGCCATGCTACGAGATCACGACACCGATAAGAATGTTCGAGAACGCCTGTGGAAGCTATATAACCGCCGTGCGAGAATCAGAGGGTGGAATCCAGGAATCCAGGAGTCCAGTGAGGAATTCAGGAGTTGAGTCCGCACCGTGAAGTGATGTAACGTGAAGACCAAGCGTCTGCGGAAGAAGGGGATTCCCCGGCAAGCTAGTCGACGAGTTCATCGAGCGTCTGCATTTCCGGAAGAAGTTCTTTCTTCGAGATTTGCTCCCAAGTTACGCCGAGATCGTCTGACTCCAAGACCAACCAGCACGGTGAATACGATTGGACACTTAGTGTTCCTTTTTATTTTGTGTTTTACGTGTTGGACTCTCAGTGCTTGTCGTGAATTATTTTCTTGTGTTAATACCCATCTGATTTGTATTGTGTTGTGTCTAGCCTAAGTGTGCAAGTGTGTGTGTAACTGCCTTGTGTGAAGAATATATTTTGTTGTGTTTTGACAACTCTGGGCTCTGACTCGGTCTTTGGACAGCAACCGGCGTTCGCTGGCGCACCAGAGGGCCCACTCTTATGGCGAATTCCATTGGGAGAACAGGAGCACTCAAAAGCACGCTGAAAGTGCTCGTTCCAGAGGCGCCGTGTTTCAGTGGTCGAACAGGAGTGGGAGAGCCGTCATCCAGTGGTAGAACAAGAGCAGTTTCGCTGCGCCGAGAGCAGCCGGGAGCAGTCCGGACTGCTCTCGCCTGAAAAGCGGAGTACGGAGGAAGTCACGTGACTTAAACCGTCATATCCTCCTCATTTCTTTTTATTTTGCTTCAGCCGGCGCGCGCGGCGGCAATGGCGGCAGCCAAGCGTAGTTGGTGTTTTGGTACCGCTGTTTTTTGACGTCGGCGATACGAGCGAGCTTCGCAGCGATTTAGCGACACATCCTGGCATTTCTAGTCCGCCTTGCTTCTCGTTGGATGCGCGGGGGACAGCGGCAGCAAAGCGTCGTCGCCTTGCTGAAGTGCTTGAGACGCTCGACGGTGACAGCAGCGAAAGCTGCTGGAGCTCAACTTCAGATTCAAGTTGCAGTTTCAGATGATCTTCGCAGGCGGACACTTTGTGGGATGCGTTGGCGCTGCACAAACGCATGTAGTACGTGGCCGCAAACGGTGACAGCCTTACGCCCGACAGATTACAGGACGATCACGCGTGTTTTGCCGCTCTAATAATGGTGGGACGTCGTTTGCTTTAGTCACATGGTACATTTCTCCTCACATGTCCCCCTCCCACCTGCTCTCCGAATGCACGCCGTATTCCAGTGGCGGGTCGAGTGCGCCTGTTCTCACTGCGCTGTCGCCCGACTCCGCACTGCGCGGCGCCCTGCTCCTGTTCTCCCAATGGAATTCGCCATTAATTGTCCTTGCTTTCATGGGATTATTTTCGGAAGCTGATAAGTCGGCTTTGGAATTTAGTCCGGCGTCTGCGCCTCGTTCACCGGGGTCTGTGACAGATGGCAAGGTCGTGGACCATTTCGAGCAGTTGCGTGACTGTCGACAGACCGTGTCGGAAACCATGCTGACGACTATATAATAAGCCAATGCTTTCTATGAACACAGAAAGGTGCTTGAATATTGTGTGTTCCAGTACTTTAACACATGCGCATAACAGCGATATAGGTCTGTACGCGGATGGCATAGACTGGTTTGCCTTTTTTGGTATGGGAATTATTTTGGCGTGACGCCAGACATGGGGGAGTTCTGCTTCAGCAAGGGATTTGTGAAATATTAGATTCAAGTACCTAGAACACCATTCTGCGTATCTTACTAAAAAGGCGGTTGGTATGTTGTCGATTCCACTGGATTTCTTATCATCTAGCTTAAGCAAAAGCGAAAACACGCCCTCCTCGTCAATTGGCGGTAATTCACTGAATGAAAAAAACTCAAGGTCTGAACCGTTATCACTAGTAAAAACCGAGTGGAAGTATTCATGAAGTACGCATGCAATTTCAGAGCTATCAGACACAGCAGTATTGTTTATAACAAGATTAGGTGCTGATTTTTTCTTTGTTGAAAGGTACCTTCAAAATTTAGCCGGGGACGAAGAAAGAAAATTCTTTAGTTGCACATTTTGGTAGTAAGCTTTGGCGCTAGCATTAAAATTTTTCAACTGTAATCTCAGCGCACAAATCTGGCTGCTTGCGGATGCTACTTTAAGTCGCTTGAATTTTTGTTTTGCTTTTTTTAGTCTTCGTCCCATGCGTAACATTTCTTTGGACATCCAGGGGTTTATGTTCCGAGTTACTTTCCGCTTATCTGGCACAAAGTCTTTAATACATCTTATCACAAGGTTCTTAAAAAATTTCACAAGGGATCAACTGAATGCCTATCTGACCCATAGAGGGAGACAAAGTGCGAGAATGAACTGTCTAGTGCATCCAGTACGTCAACATCGCTTGCGCGAGAGAATAGAGACACATATGATTCCCATTTTATGATTTTACAGACATAATTTAATTGCATTCTGAGGCATACAATCTTATGGTCTGATATGCCCTCGAGGATATGGATAGTAGGATTACGCTGTAACCCCTTGTGGTTGACTAAGAAAAGATCTAGGATCGATTGTTTAGTACTTTGAACACGAGTGGGTACTTTAACCAGTTGCGTTAAATCATGAAACAGCATAACGTCTAGAAGAGGTACAGCATCACTTGAGAGCGCATAAGGAAAATCGTCGTCCCAGGCAACATGGGGTACATTAAAGTCTCCGACAAGCATTAAATTATAGGAGTGATTTCTATAAGACAATAACAAGTTATTAAGTTCTTCGTAGAAGGTTTTCTCGGGACTCAGGGGCCTATAGAAACATCCAATTATCAAAACACATTCTTTCAAGATGATTTTGACGACCACACATTCTATTCCTACAATGTCAGGCAGTCTCAATACCTGTAACGAGTCTTTGAACCTAATCGAAACTCCACCACTGCACGAATCTCTGTCATTTCGGTGGATGCTGTTACCCGGGGGCACAATTTCAAAGTCATTAATGTCACTATTTAACCATGTTTCGGTGAGCACTATAATTTCTGGATTATGCGCGATGACTATACTCTCCAAGTCAGTGGTTTTTTAACAATGCTGCGACAGTTTATATTAGGGCAAGTGAAACTTCCTGTGCTTCGGTTTGGTCATTCATCTCTCCGCCTCGTCCTACCGTGGTTCCTCGAGACTGGAACTCTTGCCATTTGTGAGTCATCCCATTCGAACAAATCGTTATCAACCATAATTTTATCGTACACGAGCCTGACTTTCGTTCCTGATTCGCGTAGCTTAGCTGTACTATCCCAGAGCTGTTTTCGTAGTTGCCTAGTGGCAGCGGAAAAGTCTTCAGACACAGATATGCGCTTTCCTTTTAGCTTGAAGCAGTTTTTAAGTATGCTCATTTTTTCCCGATAGTCGAACAATTTCAGTACCACAGGGCGCGGTTTATTTGTCTGGCGACGCCCCATTCTGTGTAATCCTTCTACTGAGCCCACATTAACGCCCAACGTGTTTAGGTATGTATGTATGATTCATGTTGCTGCGTACGGCCTAGGTGCCGCCTTGCTCTAGGAGCACAAGCATTTGCCAGGCCACACGGCCTTAAGCTTCTGCTTCCTTTCTGTTGTAAACAGGAGAAATAAACTCATAACACACACAGTCATTGATTGAGTCAGTGGGGAAAAAAAGCATTACTGTCCAATTAAGCGGCGCTGAGCGGTTCTTCAAGTCTGTACGCCTCGCGGGCGAGCGGGCGCGTTGAAGAGGTTGGCGCGTTTTGCCAGCAGTTATAACGTACGTGCGAGCTTGCGCGGACAAGGAATGCGCGGACAGCACAGGCTTCCGAGAGCGAGAGCGAGGGTGACGTACCATCGCGGTGATGGCCTCTCCTATCATGCGGCTCTTGACGCGCTGAAGGGGAGCACATGTCGCCTTTCGCTCGCTCTGCTCCGTCGAGGCGCGCTCGTGACGTAGCGTCCCATTCAATGGCAGTTTACGACCACAGACAACAGACGCCGGCTTTTTTGCTCAAAGGTTCATTCGACACTTTCGGATTAATAAATGTGAGCAACCAACTTGCTTCATTTTCTGTGGTTTGAAATTGGGTTCGACCTTTTTGGGGTGGTTAGAGTCATGAAGAGAAATATCATTTTCAGTGCGAAAGCGCGCATATTGGACCTACTGTTTCACGTCATCGGTAACCGTCATATCAGGATCAGTCATTCATGTCGCGGGACTGGCATCTGTTGCTAATGCTGCGCCCTTCATACGCTGCATGCAAGTGCAATCTGAATAAGATAACCGCGGCACTTCCGTTTCAGCCAACTATTGTTTCTTGCGAAATATTTGCCCATTGCGTACGTAATGTGCGCTAACGTAAGACACGCTACGCTGAACGGTGGGATATCCCTGTTCCGCGAAGAAATCATGGAAGAAAAATGCTGTGAGTCATGATGCGTCGCCAAGTCTGCAGTGCGGATTATCAGGCCGAACTACTCTGTTCTCTCACAATTATTCTCCAAGTGAGACCCCGAGCTGGACTCGTACGTATCAATTTTTAGACGTGTTGAACATTAACGAGGATGTTAGCTTTTAAAGATTCTTTATGGTTTGTGTACATTCTAAGTCTACTTTGCATCCTCCATTTTCTTGCACCTACTATGCTTTCACTTTCTTTCTGGTTATCTTGTTACTGTGGTGGTGGCAAAGTGTACAGAAAGCCAATTTTCCTCAACATTTGTGTTTGATCTTGCCATGTGTGCTTGTCTGTTTGCCTCGTCATGCACTTTCAGCAAAATTTACTACGGCGTACGTTAGCATCTTAGCTCCTGGTGTTATAATAATCCAAAATCAAGAAGGTGGCCGACAGATGGAGTAGCACACTGTGGTATAAAAATTACCAGCAAGGATAAGGTGCCTCAGAAAGGTTGGCCAACGTTTTGGTTAGAAGGACCTATCTTCGTTCAGGGCTTTTATTTTATATTTTATAGTAAAGGTTGATATGACTTCAATATTTTACAATCTGTCCATACAAACTATACCGAACAACCCAAGCAGTTTACTTCCATATCAATGTGTAACAAACTCTCACTCCTCTTGGAAATTTCCTAAACGCTAGAGAGAAAAAATTCAGCGACCATTACGATACTTCTTAATGTGAAATTTGAGCGAAAGTTTATACGTGTTTTCATTTCGGCATATATTGGCTGGTGCGAACAATCTGGCTTGTCCGGCGCGTTGCAAACGGAGCGAAGTGTGGCTCGACAGCCTCGATAATCGGGAGATTCACGCAAGCAGCGCGTGAATGACGCGTTGGGGCGATTCACAGTAGCATCCGCAGAGAGTCCTGCGCTCATGCAGCACTTTGTTTCCGTACAAACGACGCGCGCTACTATGGCGCCATCTCGTAGCCATCGTCGTCGTAGCCATCGTGTCCTTCTTGCGCTCTCTTCGCTGTCGCCGTCTTTTATTTACCGCTGCGCTCCGGGTTCGCTTCCATCCTTCGCTGTGCTCGTGCTCTCGGTTACGCCGAAGGACAACCTCGACGCTCGCCGCAGGTCCATTGGACAAGTGCTTGCTGATGTGTTAGCTGTAGTGACGATACCTTACTTTTCGAGCACGAACACTTTCAAGCGCCCCACGTATGGGAAGAAAAATTGCACGTGCCTTCGCCAGTCTTCACTCTTGCTCTTAAAAACCGAAACTGCTTGGTTATTTTTGGAATACAAGGTGTTAGCCGACTTCTGATGGATTCGGCTTATCTGGGTATATGGTAACCACGTTTATAAATAAACGGTCGACTACAGGTGACTCGTAGATGTCGTATGAACATGACCATGATATTAAAATGGTCAGCTTCACCGCAGTGGAAGCACAGAGGCCGATGATCGGGTGTGCGCCAAACATCCGACTTCCGAGGGGGCGGGCGTCTGTCGTCGACGTAGTGAACCGCTTGCTCCGAATGGTGGGCAAATGGAGCGGCATGAACAACGGGCGGCGTCGTGTACGCAGCGTCGTAGTACGGTATCGGCTGCGCCGACTGATCTGACACCGTATGAGGAGCACGAACGAACAGTGGCGGAGAGGAAGCAGGGTGCTTCAGGGCTTCCGCGTAAGTCGCACGGGGGTATTCAGGAGGTACTGGCGCGGCGTTAGTAGGAGGCAAGGTGTCACGGAGCGCCTGGTGCAGTTCGTCCTTTATAATGCTTGCTATGGAGCTTACCGTAGGTTGCGTTGTTACGGCGGTCTTTTGCAACTCTTCACGCACTACAGAGCGGATGAGTTCTCGCAGAGAGTCGCCGTTGCTTCCTATGGCCGTGAAAATGTCAGCTGTAGACATGCTGTTCGCTTGCCGCGCATATAGGTTAGAGCGATGCAGAAGCATCTTTTCCATAGTCACGGCCTCGGACAAGAACTCCGCGACCGTCTTCGGAGGGCTCCGTACAAGGCCAGCGAAGAGTTGCTCCTTGACCCCGCGCATCAGATCACGTAACTTCTCCTCCGTCATCCTTGGATCCGTTCGTCGGAAGAGGCGCGTTATGTCTACGACGTACGTGATCATAGTTTCGTTTGGCAACTGGACGCGGGCCTGAATCGCTCGTTCCGCTCCTTCGTGGCGATCAGCGCTGGTGTAGGTCTCCAAGAGCTGCCGACAAAACTCGCGCCACGCCGTCAGTTGCTCCTCGCGGTTCTGAAACCACGTACGCGCGCCATCCTCCAGGTAGAAGTAGACGTGTCGGAGTTTTTCCGTGTCGTTCCATTCGTTCACGGAGGCCACGCGCTCGTATTCGACCATCCAGTCTTCGACGTCTTCGAACACTGTGCCATGAAACGTCTTCGGGATCCGTGGGCTCTCAAGTGTGTACCGGTTCGACATCGTGCTTCCCGTACCGGTTGGGGCGGTTTGAAGAGAAGCGATGGTCATACCAGGTGATGTGGTAGGAACTGTAGCGTTTACGACTACTGGAGACAGTCCCCTGATCCTGCGGCTGGCCCGATGCACGGGAGTCGACAGGCACTGGATTCGTAGCGCGGATCCTTGGAGGGGTGTGCAACATCCGTGAAGACGCTTACCCAGCACCTCCACCAGTTTGTCACGAGCCTCGAGAAGTAGTCCTGAAGGTTTAATAAACGTAGAGCAGCTGGCTCTTGGAAGACGCGACCGTCGGGGCTGGCTCGAGCAGAGAAAATGATGATGATGATGATGATCATGTCCTCAGCACATGGCTCGTACCCACTTCGGGGGATTGGCCAAGAATTGAGCACCTGAACTTTTATATATGCATTCTGAAAGTACAGTTATAGTGCAATTTAGTAATCAGAACAACAGACAGATTAATTTTCCTGAAATGCATAATTTATAATACTAATGCCATGAATTAAAACTGAAATATCTCTCAGAGAATTGTAAAAGTGGGAATTTAAAATTTTATTCGTTTTGTTGATTGAATGAAACCACAAACGACATCAAATACGTCCCTGTGGCTAAAGCCCAATACCGAGGCATCGAAAGTGAGTACTGATTCTGATGTTAAATTGAACCCTAATTTAGCAAGCGGTATTTCAAGATGTCTTTTTCTTTGTAATTTATACCAACGACATATTTAAAAATAGTGTTCTACGGTTTCTATTTCTAGGCAGAATTGGCACAGCGGCGATATCGCCAGACCAGCCCTGTGTAAATATAAATTTAATGGTGGGACACGGCAACGTAATTTTGTAAGGATGACTTCCGATTGTCTTGATGGACACCAATGAATTTTCCGCGGAAATTTTAGGGGCTGAAATTCAGTCCATGATGTTATTGTTTCTATGATATCTCTACGAATTGTATATTGTCACGTAGTAGTGACGGTACAGAAAACAGTCGCAAAACTGTGTATGACGAAACTGGTTGTTTATTGGGGGAACCTGTGCCCACAAAAGCAAGCTACACTCAAAGGACAACGATAGCGGCGAACACAGTCGGCGATCGTCGAAAATCTGATTAGCGGCGAAACGCGTCGCCTTTTATACCTGAGTCATCGAAGGTTCCAGCCTAATCCCTGATGCCCGCGGGTCTTCCAGAAAGTTCTAGACAATTCGTGTCGGTCATACAATCAGATAACATAAGCGTCGGTGAAAAACAGGCAACGGAAAGAAGCATCGATAACGTTCTAGAAACTTCCCATACAGGCGCGTCATGCGCCGAGCGATAGCGTTTAACATTTGTTAGCCGGTGGAAAGCGGCCACCGGTGAAAGATAAACGTGTATACGTGTCAATACCCTCCCCTTAAAAAGCATCGTCCCGATGCTACAAACACGAAAGCGAAAACAAAACCACGCGCACAGAAAGGGACAAAAAATGTGGTTGATCCCTCTTATATAGGAATCGGTATAGAACACGAAAGTGAAACGTGTCTTCACAGAAGTAGTGTAATGTTTATTGCACATTGATATATAATGTCTATTGGTGTTTTGTGGCTAAAGCGCCCTTAGGCGTTGATGCACCCACGCTGACGCCTGGTGGCACGTCTCCTCCATCACGACTACCAACGTCGATGACCATGAGCAACCGTCGTGCATATGGAAGCTGCACTACGCTGCACACGCTAGCACAACGCGAAAGACGAAGCACGTAACTGACACACTAATACAACGCGCAAGACAAAGCACGTAACTGAATCGTCACCGAGTCAAATCAGCGCGTACAGCGCGTCGTAATTGCAGCCTCCGCGATCAACTTCAGAAACATTTTCAGAGCTAATTGCGGAGGCCACGCTCCGCTGTGCTGAGTACGGTGAACGCCACCTAGGTGGCGTTGGTAGTGCTTCTTGATGCCAGCGTCCCTTCGAATGCTGGCATCGAGGCGTCGTAGTGCTGAGACCACCGAAGCGTTCACTGTCGGTGCGCGTTAGTGTCATAATGCAGTACTTCTCTTTTCTGCTCGTAGGCGGCGGCACCGCCCCGAGCAAGAGCGCGGGTACACGGAGGAGTGTTAGATATATAAGGCGCGTCTGTGTAGCTCTCTGCAAATGCGTTTGTGGCGCAATGGGTTAAACGCTCGGCGATCTATCGTCGCGGACCGAGAGGTCGTGGGTTCGATTTCCAAATTTTGCATGTTTGTGGAACTTTTTCTTCTGGTTTCTTTCTTTGTATTATGTTCTATGACGTATTTCCGTGACGGAAATACGTCAGTGAAGTCTTGGTGGACCCCGGCATAAAACACTTTCGTGTTAAAATAACAAAGCAACAAAGGACCTAAGTTCGTCAGCGGGCGTAGAAAGGCTTAAGACGCACCACGTGGATGACTTCAGGTCGTGCGCGGTGCCCCTGTGATTGCGAAATACCGTCTGGCACGACCTCATAGTCCAAAGCGCCAATACGTCGGATGATCTTATATGGTCCGAAATAGCGACGTAAGAGTTTTCGCCAAGTCCTCGTCGGCGTATCGGAGCCCAGACCCAAACACGGTCTCCGGGCTGGTACTCGACGTAGGGTCGTCGAATATTGTAGTGTCGGCTGTCGGTTCTCTGCTGGTTCTTGATGCGCAGGCGGGCGAGCTGTCGACCTTCTTCGGCACGCTGCAAATAGGTGGCAACGTCGAGATTTTCTTCGTCGGAGACATCCGGTAGCATGGCGTCAAGCGTCGTTGCCGGTTTCCTTCCGTAGACCACGTTGAACGGCGCCATGTGCGTCGTTTCTTGCATGGCCGTGTTCTATGCGAAGGTCACGTACGGAAGGATGGCATCCCACGTCTTGTGTTCGACGTCGACGTACATTGCCAACATGTCGGCGATGGTCTTATTTAGGCGCTCGGTGAGGCCATTCGTCTGCGGGTGGTAGGCGGTGGCTCCGGG